>NW_027459744.1:0-129074 GCF_025594145.1 Primulina tabacum | reverse complement strand
GCGCCCCTTGAGAATTCTCACTTGAGTGAACATATTTGAGTGGAGTGAATTTTCATTGGAGTGATTTGTGAGGTTTTGTGGTGAGGGAAAAAGACGAGTGCGAGTGAATTTTTATTGGAGTGACTAGTGAGAATTTGTGGTGAGGAAACTTTATTCTTTTATTGTGTTATACTAACCTTTTCTTGCAAGTATAATGATTGACGATCTTCAATTTCAAACAATGTTAAGGGGGATTGATAGAATATGGGAGAAGGAGCTTAAGCCTTTACATGAAAGGTTGGATAGGCTTGAGGGTAGTGCTAATGAGAAGAGACGAGGTAGTAGATTTGCTGGGGATAGAGCATTGCATTTTGATCGTGATGATAGGAGGTGCAAATCGAGTGGTAGGCAGGGAATTGACTCGTGGAAGGAGTTATTGACATCCGCACGAAGGTCGAGTGGAGAGAAGAAGGTCATAACTAGACCGAAGTTGGTTTTGAAGCATGAATATCAAGGTACATTTAAAAACTCAAATTCTCGTACTTGTGATATTATATGTTGTTGGTGTTTAGAAGTTGGGCATGATATCACCCAATGTCCACGTGAGGAGGTGACGGTAGTAAAATCGCCAGTTGAGCTTAAATCTGAAATGGAGGTTGATGTTGCGGTTGGGCTTGAATCTCAAGTGGAGGTTGTGGTTGATAAAGTTGTTGATGACATTATTCCACTAGTTGGTGAGTTGAATGTTGTTGAACCTAACGTGGAGGTTGAGAGAATTGAGGAGGTTGGTACCCCACTAATTTCTGACTTGAGCATAGAATGTTGTGCTGTGGAGGGTGAATCTTTAGATGATGAATTTTCTTCTAATGTATGTGCTATGGAGGAGAAAGAAGAAAGTAGTAATAATTTGATGCACGCATGTTATGATTCATCATGTACCTTTCTTGATCAACCTATTTCAATTGTAACTACTGATGATCAACTGCAATTTAGAATGAGTGATCAAAAGAGTGAGATGGCCATAGAAAGAAAAGAAAAAGAAAAAGAGGCCAAAGAAAAAGAAAAGAAAAATGAATTAAAGGCCCAAAAGAGTGAAAAGTGTGAGGATGAGAGTTGTTTACTTTTGTATAAACCTCTTAAAGTACCTTTGTACAAAGTGGTTTATTATTCTTGTGATGATATAGCCGGTTCAATCCCGAGCATTGTTATTTCTCATTTGCAGGGTTATGATGAAGTTGTGATGAGGAGACGAGCAAATGTGAAAGGTGCAAAAATGCAATGGGATGATCCATTCGGCGTTGAGAGCAATCACCGTGAGGTAAGCATAGTTGCCAACGCAACAAGCATGAGGTATGATTTACTTCCTTACCTTAATTCATTGTCGCTTTGTTTTCATGAATTGGGAGAACGGGTTGAAAATGTGATATTTAGGAGGTATAATTGTGATTTAACCTTGTTGCCTAGGTGTCATAGATTTGGGAATGATAACGTATTGAATAGATCAAATTTAAATGTTAGTCATTGTGATTTTTCAAGAGTTGTCAAATTGATGAGTTTTTGTTATGACAATGAATTGTATGCATTTTGTTCAAATCTTTGTGATGAGCTAAATTATTACATGGATAGTACATTAAGTGTGTTCTATTTGCATGATTCATATTTGTTTGATGATGGCGTTGAAAGGAGCATGAATGAATATCAAAATTTTTATGTGCATAATGAGTACAATTTTAAGGAGAATAAATTCTTCATTCTATATTCATTGCATGAGTTACGTACTAGTGATGCATATAGTGGTGTTTTTATCTTTGATAACATGCATGATTATATGTGTTGGTTGCATATGAAGAGATATGTTGAGTGGAATTGTGAAACATGCATTGCATATAAGAGATTGACATTTTGGCTAGATTCTTATATCGTGCATGAACTATGTCTTATTCCTAGTGAGTTATGGTCGTACACGTGTGTGGATATTATTTTGGTGTTGACTAGGTCTAAGAAAGAGAGAAATCTGATTTTTGTGATACTTAATGATATCTTGTTGTTATTATTTGGTGTCATTTGTTACTTGATATATGGAAAAGTTGATGAGTTTATAGGAAAGACAATGGTGATGTTGGAAAGTCCAGTGTTGATGAAGCGAGCAAGCGATAGCACCTACAAACTTGAGTTTAAAGGTAAGCATATTAGTCATACAATTCTTGTTATTACTAACTTGCTTCGTTTTTGTGTAGGTATCAAAGATTTGAGGACAAATCCTTTTCAAGAAGGGGAGGATGATGCGATCATTGTAGCGTTGCAGGGACTTATAATCAATCAAGGAGGGCTCACAGGCAAGGAGCAAAGTGCCAAAAGGTTCGTGATGCATGGGAGTGAGTTCGGAAGCCAAAGGATTATCATTCAAGCATTGTTAGAGACGGCCGAGACTACACGGACGTGTACACGGACCTGCACACGGGGTCCGTGTCCTTTACAGCCGAGGATGAAGAATTCCAGAGTCTACATGGACCCGAGCACGGACCTGTACACGGGGTCCGTGTCTTTTGTTTGCTGGAGAATATTTTGGCCGAGTGTACACGGACCCTTACCCGGAGGCCTACATGGGGTCGTGTCCTATACGTGTTGGCGAGAATTTGTTCCTAAATTAAAGTTTTAATTATTTTGATAACTAGATTTCATATATTTTGATTTGGTATCAATATATAGACGAAAATCTATCATTGTAAAAACTTTTGAGTCATTAATTGAGTTTTATAAAAAAACTTTCTTTGAGAATTCTCTCAAAAACAAGCTTAAGTTTCGTTATAACTTTTGCGTTGTATCAAATCAAACTTATCAAAAGATTTATCTTTTGTGGCGTTTGTCAATCGAATATCACGAGGGTTGCCAAGGACGGGTTCTTTGGAGGTTCTCTTGAACGAGATTGTTTCTATCGTTGATTAATCATTGCTAGACCACGTGATCTAGAGGCGATTGTCACATCTATCAATTACTTGTTTCAAAGATCGGGAAAAATCAAAGATCTCGTGGGCGGGATCGCATCAATTAAGCCTACCGAGCATACCACCACCATCATCAAGGAGAGGGTAATCCTGACTTTTTGCATCATGACGGGGAAGACAATTGATTTAGGTCAATTGCTTCAGAGTTCGATGCTTGATTATGCAAAAGGTAACTCTCCTAGTGGACTCCTCTACCCTTCTCTTATCACTGCATTATGCCAGAATGCGGGAGTGACTTGGGCAGTGAATGAAGAATTGTTAAAGCCCAAAAATGTCATTGTGGTAGTTCAACCACATAGGGCAGTGAGAGGTGAACAAGTTGAGGCACGTCGAGCTGAAAGGGAATTCAACAGAAGAGCTGCAGAAAGACGTGCTCAGGCTCAAGCTCAAGAACCACAACCACAACCGCAACAAAGAAATATGAGAGATAGGTTGACCCATTTGGAAGAAGAAATGCGAAATCAACGCCAAGACATGGATGAGTTTCGGTTTAGGACCGATACATTTATGGGATATATGATGGATTTTACGTCTGTCTTGGCTCAGCAACTTCCATCAGCTTCAACCTCTGGTAATCAATTTCCACCTCCTCCACAGTGGCCACCCATATACCACCCGCCGGAGTTCCAACCACCACAAGATGACGCAGATGATGAGGATGGCGATGACCACTGATGGTCGTTGCCCGAGGTATGTGTATTCGTCTAACTTTCATGATCATTTACATCGAGGACGATGCACATATTTAAGTTTGGGGTTGATGTTATTTATTTATTTTATTTTGTGTATTTATATTTTTATTTAGTTTTATTTGAGTGTTTTTGTATTTATATTTTTTTATTTAGTTTTATTTGAGTATTTTATTTCTTTTTGAGTTGTTTGCTTGTGTGTTTGTAGTGTCTTAGTCATGAATTTTTTTTTTTAATGGCCAATGATGAGAAAAGAAAATTTTGTATTAAGAAAAAAAAGGTCATGCATTTCATTCATGTTCATCAATCAATTTGAAAAATTTAGAGAACAATCATGAGATTTGGTAAGTTTGAGACTTATAATTTCTATACAACTCTGTGATTTTCATTTGACATTGAAATAAATTTTTTCAAACACATATATGATTGAGGCAATCTTTGATTTTATTTGGGCCTATTTATATTGTTCATAAATATTCATTTGAAACTCTATTGAGCCTGTATGAGAAAAGAATTGTGTTCTTGAAATTTCTTGGAAGCCAAGCACTTTTCTTTTGAATATGTATTTGGTTGATGCATTGAGACACCACTTTTCACAATGATTATATTCTACTTTGTGTTGGTGAATTGAAATTTTGTCTAGAACTATCCAAACAACACTCGAGGCGAAATACGGACAAACTATGATTTAGGAATAATTTAGGTGATTTTTCTTATCGATTGAGCCTTTCAAGCCACCAAATAAAAATAATTTATCATTTGTCACCTCTTTGTAGCTTATATGAATTCGAATGGCACACGTAAATATGTGTAAAGACCCCATTCGATATCCTTTCAAATATCCCATATTTACTATCCCGTTGAATATCTTAAACATTAATTTCCTACCTTCTCAAGGGAGTAAGAATTCAAAGGATCAAAGAAATGGAAATTCTCATACAAAAGAAAAGAAAAATGAATGATATTACATTGAAGAAGTTGGAGAAAAATGGGAGAAAAAAGAGATGAAATGAATAAAAAAAATGGAGATGAAAGAAAGAAATGGAGTTTGCAAAAGAGATAAAATTCAACTTACTCCCTTATTTGAATTCCTAATCTTCATTTGTAGCCATGAGCCAAGGCCTAACATTACAAGCATTGCAAATCCTATTGACCAAGTCATAGTTGTCCAATATACTAGTGGAGAGTGTTTGAGAGGATTTAGCTTATGGACAATCGATAAACACTTCCATTGAGTACGAATCTTGATCAATTTTACACACACCTCAATGCATTAATATTTATTGGGTATTCCTTTCTTGAATGAATATGGCTTTGAACCCAATCTTTACCGAAAAAGACCTCTTGATTTGTGTTTGTAAAAATTGAAATCGATTGAGAATGTTTTGAAACATGAGTTGAAGAGATTAGAAGTTAAGAAAATTAATCGATTGCATGATTATATCCGGATAAAAAAATTGGTTGGATTGATTTGACTTGTGAATGCATGAAGAGTTAGTTAATTTATCTTGAGGCCAAGTTCTTTAAAATATTTCATGACTTGTTTGTTTGTGTTGTTTTGTTTTGCTCGGGACTAGCAAAATATTAAGTTTGGGGGAGTTTGATAAGTGCAATTTATTGTACTTTTATTACTTGTTTTTAACTTGAAATTTTGTGATTCTTGAGCAGGTTTTATGTGATTTGTTTTTGTTTTTGTTGTTGTAGTTTGGAAGCTTAGAATGAGAGTTTGGAGTAGTAAAGTGTTGAATTGGAAAGTGCAAAAGATAAAATTGCCGAGAGCCTACCGCACCAGCGGTACATGTTGAACCGCACCCACGGTCAATGAAGTTCAAAATTAAAAGATTTCCCCGAAGCTGCACCGCACCCGCGGTAGCTTCATTAGCGCACCCGCGGTCTTCGCAAAACAGAATCCGGAAAATTTGTAACTTTGTGTGCTGCGCATGAAAGTTGAAGAAAAAGGTGTGCTGCGATTGGAGACTAGTCTGGACTATAAAAAGACATTATTTACTTATCATCTAGGGTATTGGGGAACCAAGGAAAGAGTGGAGGCTGCTGCTAGAAGATTGAAGATCAAGTTCATCTAGTTCTTGAGAAATCTTTTGCACAAATCCGGGGACGGAAACTGCACTTCAAACTCTTGTTCTAACTTCTTCTTTCTTTTATTTTTCATTTGATATGTCTTATTTTAGAACCATGTTTTGTTATTTTATTTGTGTTATTATGAACTAAGTTTTAATTCTAGAGGAATGATGGAACAAAACTAGAAACCATGTGTTGGAATCTATGAAGTAAGTTATTTAAGTTCTTCATATTGTTCATTTGTATTGTTCTAATCTTAATGCTTTCAATTTATTGGCCATGAGTTGAATGATTTATATGTTTACAATTTATCACTTGGAAAAGGAAATTATAAACAAGAAAAGAGAAAGAAACATCAATGGTATTTATAGAGTTTGGGAGGGCCTATATTGCTATTGAAGCCTATAGAGAATCTAGTGCTTGATGTGTTATTTATTTGTAGATTGTTGATGGGAGCATTGCAATCAAATTTTAGATAACCAATATCTATTTAACACTCGGGAGAGGGAGTAGATAACTATAGGATTCTTGGCTAATGAATAAGAAGGATTTTTATAACATAGCTACAAGAAATTACACATGGTGGATAGTTGAGTGAAATCGGACCTCTAGATCTTTTATTCCATTGTTATTTGCTAAAGTTTGGTGTTATAGTTTATTTAAAAATCCATTTTCAATTTAGTTATTCTTGCAAACAGATCTTTTAATTGATTTTCCTAAATAAAGTCGAGACTATTTTAATTACAAGCATTAATATACATTTATATACATACTCCTCGTGGGATCGACACTTGTACTCGAAAATACATTTTATTACAACTTGACGTTGTGCACTTGCAAGCAATTAAGAAAATGTGCAACAACAGCCGGCGAATTAATACTACCCCCACCCTACTTCCATCATTCGAAGAAGAACCATCTACATACACCCTCCAATGGTCATCATTTTCCCGATGTGCAGTTTCAGCCAGAAAGTCGGCCAAGGCTTTTGTTTTAATAGATGTTCTTGGTTCATACTGGATATCATACTCTCCTAGCTCATAGTCCATTTAACAAAACGACTAGACATATCTGAATGAGTTAAGATCCTATCCAACGAACTGTTGGTGAGCACCACAATTGGATGAGACAAAAAATATGGTCTCAAGCATCTCGGTGTCATAACCAAATCCAAAGCCAACTTCTTCAGACCCGAGTACATTATCTCTGCTCTTTTGAGCGCATGTGAAACATAGTAGATAGACTGTTGAGTTGATCCTTCTTGCCTGACAAGAACCGAACTCACAGCTCCTTTGGTGTCAGATAAATATACCCACAAACACTCACATGTTGCCGGTTTGGCCAAGACATGGAGCTCAGCTAGATAACTTTTCAATTCTTCAAAAGCCTTCTCACAATCTGGACCTCATTCAAATTTTTTCTCCTTACGCAAAATCCATAAAAATGGTAAGCTTCTGTGAGCGGACCTTGAGATAAACCGCACTAGCGCAACAATCATCCTCGTCAGCTGTTGGACATCGTTAGGTCCTCGGGGGGAAACCATATCTTGTATAGCTCAGACTTTCTCTAGGTTAGCCTTGATCCCTCTCTCCGTCACCATATATCCCATAAACTTCCCACTCTTCACCCCAAAATTACACTTCTGTGGGTTCAACTTCAACCCATAAGACCTGAAGGTGGAAAATGTCTCCACTAAATCAGGTATGAGCTAGGTTGAGTCCTTTGACTTCACCATAATATCGTCCACGTATACTTCGACATTCCTTCCTACCTGCTCAGAAAATAATTTATCTATTAATCGCTGGTACGTGGCTCCGACATTTTTGATTCCGAAAGGCATGACCATGTAACAAAAAGTCCCTTATAAGGTAATGAATCTCACTTTATCTTGATCCTCCATGGATAAGGGGATTTGATAGTACCCCTGATAAGCATCCAACATACACAAATATTGATGACTGGCCGCTGAGTCCACCGGCTGATCTACCCGAGGCAAAGGATAACAATCTTTATGACATGCTTTATTGAGATATATTAAATCCACACACATCCTCCACTTTCCTGAACTCTTCAGCACTAGGACGACATTCGATAGACAGGTAAGAAGATGTACATCTCGAATATGGCCTGCACTAAGCAACTGTCCTACTTCTTTTTTTATTACTTTGTCTTTTTTGTCCCAAAGTGCCTCTTATTCTGTTTCACCAGGAGAGCATTTGGCAATATGTTAAGCTGATGCTCTACGATGTCAGGGGTCGTGCCTTTGAGTTCTTGGGCTGACCAAGCGAATACGTCGAGATTACCCTGCAGACAAGTAATGAGTTCCATCTTAATCTCCGAGCCAAGGTCATGGGCTATCTTGAGTGTCTTTTTCGCGGACCCCAACTCTACAATTTCAGGTTCTTCATCCTCTACCTCCTAAACATTCCTTTTCACTATGGGTAACCCACTTCTTCCCATCCTAATCATGTTAGCCTCCACAAGCGATCTCTTTCTTTCTTCCTTCACTATTCTTTAATAAAACTGACGCGCGACCATTTGGTCCCCGCACAAGATTCCAACTCCATTTCTCATCGGAAACTTAAGCTTCTGATGATAGGTGGAAGCTACAGCTCTGAAATCCTTTAGAGCTGGCCGTCCCAGAATTCCATTATACGCCGATGGGGATCCACCACGGTGAATGTTATCATCTTTATTATCCGCCGATGATCATTCCCCAAGGATAGGAGAACAACACTCTAACCCAATGGCGGAATGACATGTCCAGCAAACACATACAGAGGGGCAGAGACCGACTCAAACTCAAATCCTTCAATTTTCATCTAATCCAACGTGCTCTTGAACAAAATATTTACGGAGCTTCCATTATCAATAAAGATACTTGTCACATCGTAATTGGCAATGGTGGCCACCACCAAGGCATCTTTATGTGGAGCTACAACCCTCGGAGGTCTTCCGTCCCAACGTTGATGAAGAGATCTTGTGGTAAGTCTGTGCCCCTAGATATCTCAAAATTCTCCAACCTCTTTCTGTATGCTTTCCGAGCTCGCCCATCACTAGCACCCCCGAGATCATATGAATCATTCATCTTGTAGGAGGGTTGTCCTCGTTCATTCCCCCTTCTCGGATCGGCAGGCTTTTGAGGACGTCTTAACCCTGCCCCTCCCTTCTTGGCTCTCCTACCCTCTGATTTGTCCATGGAGGGCCTCGACCTCGCATAGGGGACGGGCGAGACCTATCAAGCAGAGACAGTCTAGCTCTACTCTCAACCCTCTGTGATTTTTTCCACCTTTCTTCGGATTCCCCCACCTCCATTACCTTGTCTTAATTCCTAATCAGAGGAACATGGTATGAGAATTGTCCTCTACCCCTAGCTTTATCCTCTTTTCTTTCGCCCACGCCTCTTTTCTTACCTCCTTTCTCCGCTCCCTCAAACCTACTTCCCCCGGGCCGCTGCTCCATCCTCTTGTGCTGTTGGGCATCCTCTAGATTCACATACTTTTCTGCCCGAGCCAAAAGATCATCATAGCTCAATGGAGGTTTCTTGACCATCGATTTGAAGAATTACTCTCCTCTCAGTCTTTGGGTAAAGACACTTATCATGATGTCAGGGGTAGCCGCTGGTATCTCTAGCGCTGCATTGTTGAAGCGCTGGATAAACTCTCGCAAAGTCTATGTCTCTTGTTGGTTCATAACAAACAGGCTTAGGTAACTCTTCTGGTACTTCTTGCTGCTAGCAAATCTATGCAAGAAAGCTCTGGAAAAAGCCTCAAAAGACCGTATCGAGTTGGGTTGCAACGTGTTAAACCACTGCTGGGCAGATCTCACCAACGTGCCCAGAAACACCCTGCACCTAATCCCATCCTAATTCTGATGCAAAAGAGCCGCATTCTCAAATCTCTCCAAGTGTTCTTCTGGGTCAGTACGCCCGTTTTACTCTCCCACGCTTGATTGTAAAAAACTTGGGGGAAGCCCTATTTCCAAAATAACGGGGGGAAAAGTACTCTCTCTCTTGGGCATTGGAGCCCTGTTTCCCAACTCCAGCACCCTGTTTCCCAACTGCTGCCTCAACATTCTTATCTCCTTCCACATCTCCTCCATGTCAGGATTCTCCCCACTTGGGAGGGGCTGAGTCTATTCATCCCTACTCTAATGGCCCTCAGTATTCTCCTCTTCCTGGCCAAGAGCTTGTTCTTCGGCAGACATATACTATTGGTTCTTCTTCATTGCCTCGTCTATTATCCTGGTAATGAATTGACCTAACTGTTCCAGGGTCAAGTCCCCACATTCTCATTGGGATGAGGTTGTTCAGGTCTCGTCTCAGGACGAGGTTGCTCAGGCCCGTCTCATGACGAGGTTGTTCGGGTCTCGTCTGGGACGTGACGATACTGAGTTAGTTCTTCTGCTCCATCTTTGGCCTACCATCTCTACATCTCAGGTCAATATTCCCACAGACGTCGCCAAGTGATACTCACTAGAAATATAGGGTTTGATTCCAGCAGATGATACTAGCCCAAATGCAGACCTCGAATTTACTTTAGACCTGAAATTACAAAGGATACCATTAAAAGAAGGGCCGGGAGAGTGTCTCGGCGTTGCCCCTCCGACGCTCAAGTCAGGTATCGAGAATAAAATGAGAGAGCAGCTAGGGACGCTGCTAAGAATCAATATAGTGAATGAATAAATTAGACATTCAAACCTGGTTATAGGTGCGTACACGATGTCCATCATGGGCTTTCTACCACCGCTAGGGATGGGCCGGAGGTCCAAAATCCGATTTGGGTCTTATTTTGATGGGCTCATTCATGTGATATCAAAATGTAAATAAAATAAAGATATAGAGGATAATATTTTAATTTTAATTTAATGATTTTGTTGATGTATGATAAATGATTATACATGAAAAATAATTAATGATATGTAAGATAAATAATAAATACACAAAATTGCAACTATAAACATTTGATTAGATATGATTATTAACCATCCAACGCACACCTAGATGTATAATAATATTTCCATTCCAATAACAATAAATATATATAACTTATTTGGGTTGGGACTAGGCCGGGCTCCCTAACTAGGTCCCCTGGCAGTTTGTAGGCATTAGTTTGAGCCAAAATCCATTTGAATGCCAAAAAATACTTGAGAAAAATATTTAACATAGCTTCGTGAATAATTTTTTTTAAAGGTAGAAAATACTATATTTGGATCATTAGTAAAAATTAGCTTATACTATGTTTAGAAAAGGAAAATGTGAAAAATAGAACCTAAAAACCATATTTCTTCTCTTTTAATTTTTTTAACCATTTACAAAGATATTTACTCAAACCCTCTTAAAAAATGTTCATTAATTTATGTTAGTAATGGTGAAACTGAAATACATATCATATAGTTTAAATCATTTGACTATGTAATAGACATGAGTTTTCACATGAATTTTGTGCAAGACCTATAAAAATGTATGACACTGGATAAAATGGAAGAAACCAAAACAATAGGCAAATCAAAGCTATTAATAGCTGGACTTAAAATGAGGAGAGACGATGAAGTTACTTCCACTTCTTGAACCTGAAAAACTTGCCCTTATGCTTCCCGAACATACCGTGCTTCCAGCGTTTCCCAAACTTGCCATGTTTGAACTTTCCATGCTTAAACTTTCCATGGTGATGGCCAAAATATCCACCATGATGATATCCACCGTGAGCCAAATGGTGAGCCCCATACGCAGCTGCTGCTGCTGCGGCACCTCCAGCTAAGAGTCCTCCAATTCCGTGGCCTGTGATAGTTGTTTATTACATTGTATGAAGCAAACACGAGCACAATTTAAAGAGAAGTTGACACCAGGGACAAGACACTTGAGAGGACCGTCTAATATTGTGATTTAGTAATTTTGAAAATTTCATCATATTCGAGCCCTGGTTCTTATTGCATTGAAATTTGAAAACATATAAAAGGATGACGGATTAGAGAAATTCATTGAATTCTCATTTATGAACCCGCTTGCATATTTCCATCGGCAATGTACTTATAGGCTCTCTTCCAATGCTGAGGTCCTTGCTCTTCCTCTCCATTTTCATAATACATAATATAGCAATAAGAACCAGGGTGGAGGAAAAACTTTTTTTACAATTCTAAACTTGGCATAAAAAAGGTACGAAAACTCATCTAAATAGTAATAATTGTTTCAATATCAAATGATCCTGAGCTCCAACAATTACGGTAAGAATGATAATCAGACTCAACAGAGATAATATATCATCTGAGATTACCTGAATGGGACGACCCAGGATAACTGGCAGGAAGAAATCCGCCTGGGGGAGGATATCCAGATGGTGGATATCCTGGAGGAGGAGGGTACCCTGCAGGTGGATGTCCGCCCGGAGGAGTATATCCATATGGAGGATATCCTTGTGGTGGATAACCATGCGGATGATATGCAGGAGGGGGGTACGGTCCAAGGTGTTGAGGGTAATAAGCAGATCCAGCAGCATATGCTGCAAGATTAGAAAACAACCCTTTATCCTGGCTATCCGGGTTTTCCTTTCTGTCTCCCATTTTTCTCGACGTCAGATCAAAATAATGCTGTGTAATGAATGGAGAAATGAGCATGTGCAATAATTATGGACAACAAGAATATAAATCTATGTTACTCCTGGAGCCTCGAGAAACATTTTAGGAATTTTTTTGAGATATTGTTGATCAACAGACCTTGAATCGCAAACTGTATCTCATCATAAAGGCTTGATACTATATTATTCAAGATTCATTTTTGTTGTTCAAATTGAAGTATCACAAGGAAATACAAAAGTGGATTTTCAGACATAAGAATCAAAGTGTATACATTTTCATAACTCTTTAAACAATTCTCTCAATGCAAAACAAAAAAAAAAAGAAAATAACAAAAAATCCAAACTCTAACATGATTGAAGCCACACAAAAAACAAGATGCAATACGTTCCCTGGCAAAAGCTCCTGGATGACGAAGACTACTGTTTTTCGAATAAAAAACGTCAAATTTAAATTCTATTATTCAACAACTATAAAATCCTTCTTCATACAACATGATTAAAGCCACACAAAAACGAAGATAAAAAAGACCAACATCATCAATCAATTCTCTATATGAAAATGAAAATCATATAAACTCAAAGGTAATGCAACAATCATACAAAAACACAAGCATGAGAGCAAGAAGTGAGAGAGAAATCCCCCTCTACCAATTATGAAATTTAAGCCTAATTTATCAAAAAAAAAATCTAAAATTTTACCTTCTCAAATAGAATTTAACAGATTCTCACAACATCAACCATTAATTGCAAGCAAGAAACAAGAAAATTTGATAACAGCTTCAACAAAAAAATCTAAAGGGGTTACAAACAGGAAAACAAAAACTTCAACAACAAATGAAGCCAACATCTAACACCATAATCACAAATCAAGGGCAATTCACAAAATACTGGATCACAACCAAACAAATCATCCAAGAATTTATATTTGTAGGCAAGAATTGAGCGATTAATATACCTATTCAAATGCAGTTCCCCTAGAGATTTTTTGGGAATAATTCTGTGTTCTTGTATAATTTTTTTATAGAACAGAAATCGCCTGGGGATTATTTTGAAAGCAATCCATGTCCATGTTACGTTACCCGCATTTAAAATGTACTCCACACGTTTCTTCTATGCGTATACTTTTAATTTCCAAAAAAAAATGTGTATATATTTTTATTATAAATACAAATACTTTTTTCTTAAGATAATATAAAACGGTTTTGTATATAAATTTTAAAAATAGTTTTATAAATGTTGGTGGGGTTTCTGGTGAACACTTTTAAAGGATTTGAAATCTAGATAATAAAACTCAAAAAATTCGCAAAAGAGAACTCTTTGTTTTTAAGAAGAATTTGCCCTCATGATGCTGATGAGATATGATAATCATCTCTCAAGATACCACGACTTCCAACATATGATAGTAACACTACAGATCACGAGTTTCATAACCAGAAAATGAAACAAATTTTAAGACGAAAGAAGAAGAAATTCAATATGAATACAGCAAAAGACACTTTTTGGAGGCAAAGATTCATGAAAACTAACAACTCTTGTCAAACAACAACCTCAGCTGCTTAGGCGCCTCCTCGACAGACCTAAAAAATTCCAAGACATAGAGGGGATCTTAGGCGCCTCCCCTGCAGTCGGGATTGTTCCAGGCCGTATTTGGGTTGCAACAAGGTGCCTCAGTGCTTCATCTGGCGAATAGAACAATTCATATTGAGTTTTATATATTTATTAGCTTAATTTTCATTCATTAAGCTTTCAATTTATCCAAAAATCTCTGACATGAATGAAATTAATTCATGAATGCACGTGATGTTAAAAGATAGTTTACACAAAAAAAATGATCGTATCAAGAGATATAGTTTTTGGATTTGAACCTTCCATAGTAGAATGCTATCGGATTTACTAGATCACGAAATGAACATGATGTAATGAAATTTTTGACGGTTTGTGCAAAACCATACAACAATACCTACACGATAATTTTCCTATGATTTCCTTTTGGTATTCTGGTTTTGTTCGTTCTGTCCATGGAATGAACACATCTTGGCTTCCACTACAAGAAAATACACATTCAACAACACTCCAAAGACAACGATTTTTATTAAAACCGTTGTGTTTTTTACTTTTAACAATGAATTTAACAAAAATCGTTGTCGTAGCAAAAAAAAACCCGCTTATAGACAACGTTTTTTCAAAAACCGTTGTCTTTGATGTGTCTACGACAACGGTTTTTAAAAAATCGTTGTCTATGAGCATCTTTTTTTTGGGCTACGACAACAATATTTAAAAACCGTTGTTTAAGAGCGTTTTTTTGCTACAACAACGGTTTTAAAAACCGTTGTCTATGAGCGTTTTTGTTTAGGCTACAACAACGGTTTTTAAAAACTGTTGTCTGTGTATGTGTTTTTCCGGGCTACAACAACGGTTTTAAAAACCATTGTCTATATGTGTTTCTGTCAAGGGTCAAAGACAACGGTTTGTATAAACCGTTGTCTTTCAGCTGGTTTTTTTTAGAACTACGACAACGGTTTTTCAAAAACCGTTGTCGTTGTTCTAATTTTTTTTAAAAAAATCGGTTAAAATAAAATTGTAGGAATATAAAGTGACATAGCGACGGAGTTATGAAACCGTCGCTAATTTTACAATCGCGACGGTTGTAACACTAACCGTCAATATAATTAGCGACGGTTTTTGTAAAACTGTGGCAAATTTGAATTAGCGACAGTATAAACCGTCGCTAAATATAGCGCGGTTTTATTCAACTGTCACATTTTCAAATTAGCGACGGTTGTTCTATTTAAATTCAGTTTCAATAAAACTGTCGTACTTTTTAATTAGTGACGGTAATAACCATCGCTAATTTAAAAATTACGACGTTTCGCTAATAGCGACGGCTTAAGTTTTACTGTCACTATTACCGACGGATGAAGCTTAACCATCGCTAATAGCGACGGTTTAAGCCAAAACCATCGCTAATAGCGACGGTTTACACTAAAACCGTTGCCAAATTGTCTATAAATACCCGCATCCTCAGTCGTTTTCTCCACATAATAAGTTTCTCTCTTCTTTTTTTTGAAGGAAAGTTTCTCTCTTCTATGATTTTACTTTCGCTTCAATTTTAAGTGTTAGGTTATAACTATTATTTGTTTAGTAAAATTGTAAGTTATTAAATTATAAAAGATAGTGTTAATTTTTCTCTCTTTCATGATTTATTAAATTATAAAAGAAATTTTTTTTATTTTACGTAAAACATTAGCGACAAAAATCATGTGAACAACCGTCGCTAATTAGCGACGAAAACCATGAGAACAACCGTCGCGATGTAGCGACGGAACAGATGTATACAACTGTCGCTAATTATCGACGGAAAGCATATAAAAAATCGTCGCAAATTGCGACGGTTTTTTAGAAAACCCGTCGCAATAGTTTGTTTAACAACAATTTTTTTAATTCTACGACAACAGTTTTTCACCGTCGTCTTTAGACGTCTACGACAACGGTTTTTCACCGTTATCTTTGAGCACACCCTTTAACCACAGGGCCTTTAACAACGGTTTTACAGAACCTACGACAAAGGTTTTTCACCGTCTTCTTTGACGCCTACGACAACGGTTTTTCACCGTTGTCTTTGAGCACACCCTTTAACCACAGGGGCTTTAACAACGGTTTTATTTCACCTTTGAGCACACCTTTTAACCACAAGTGCTTTAACAACGGTTTTATTTCACCTATGACAACGGTGAAAAACCGTTGTCTTTCGTCTTTTTTTTTGTAGTATTCATAAGTGTTTCTTTTGGGCAGCCTGTCCTCACACTTACATATGTAGTATTTCCTTTGAAGAGTATCCTACCATACTCCGCAATTTACAGGCAAATGAACCATTAAAAGTACAAACTTATCTGCATTACATTTGTAGGAACAATACTTTTCGTCCTAGGAATGAGAGAAGAGTAATTCTTAAGTTCTAGAACAAGATCTTGAAATCTCTAATAAACAAATTTGGATTGCCACTATGAAATTTTTATTTGTAGATATAAGCTCATTCCTCTTGACAAGCTATACACTTGATCTTCATTCAAAACTTTTATAACAGATCCATTATCATATGATTTCACTCGATCAAAGACGATAACATTACTGGAGAACAAGTTTAGCATGATATTTGTTCTTCCACGTGCACGTCCAGAGCTACCATAATTCATTCAATTTCATGTCGTATTTTAAAATGGTATTTCTACCTTAAATATAACACCACTACACTTCGAATTATTTATAGGACTTTGTGTATTTTGATGTCACAAAAACTTTGAAATATTTAGCATTATATTAATTTTAATTTTAAGCGTTAAAATTATAAATCCATATTCAAGAGTTTATTTCTTGCAAACTTATATTTAAGTACAGCTTCTTAAACAATTAGAATCAACTCTAATGTAATTCTAAAATTCAAATTTTAAAAGCACAACTTTAGAAAATCCAAACTCAAGATTTTATATTTTATAAATTTTGGATTTTTAGTGTGAAGGCTTAAAAAAATCGCATGTAGAATTAAATTAAAAAAAAAAAAAGAGAAAGGGCAATAATGTAGTTCAATTACAGTTGTCAAAGGCTCCCCCCAAATTTGGGTAAGCATAACTTGATCAATTCTAAGGGATATAACTTAGAAATTCAAATTAAAGATTTTATATCTGGTTAAATTTAGATTTAAGTGCACTTGCTTTAAAAATTTTAATTGAAACGTCCACTGCACGTTTTCTTAAAAAGTACTAAATTTTTTTTTTCCTCATTAATTGGCCGAATTTAAAATATACATATACATTTTCAAAATATAGCTTGCATCATTTTTAAAATAAACAACCAACTATATTTGAAAATTCAAAAGAAATCGTTCAAAAACATAAAATGGCTCAAGGGTTTTGGGTTGGTTCGATTTAGGGTTTTTCAATGGTTAAAAATTCGAAACATGGGTCACAGGGGACGAGTCGTGGTTCACGAGGGTTAAAATAATATAAAAAGTCTAAGTTTTTAATTTGACAATTTTATATTAAAATTTGAATTAATTCTGGATTAAAACGCATTAAAATGAATAATTAAATAATAATTGAAAAATTTAGAATTTAAGCTAAATAAAATTGTGGTAAATTTAATTAAAGCTTATATAATTATTTGGGATGTTCTAGAGTCAATGGAATTAATAAAAAGTCAAATTCGAGGATTTTTACGTCTCCGGGTAAAACATTAATTTTACAGCTAGAAATTAGTAAACGTCATGGCAGTGCTCTGAATGCTGTTTTATATGTTAAAATATTTATTTTAAATGTTTATGAAATTTATGATTTAATATAGACATTTAAAAGATATGTTGCATGCTTGGTTTAAAAGAAAAATGATATTAATAGACATGCTTTTATAAAGTGATGTAAATATGAAATGTTGAAGGATGTGAAGGGATTGTGACTAATACGATGATACGAAGATATGTTAATACGTAAGGCCAAGGCTCAGTTGATGGGTGTCAGTGTCGCTGATGTCCTCGCCGCCCAGTACTGTGGTTACATGTAGATTGATCCATCGCCCCCAATACGAATACGAAAGTCACAATCAAAGATCTGAATTCAACGAATATGAATATGTATATGTTTTGATGGATGTGAATATGTTGATGATAATATGAATATGTTTAAGTTGTACATGATTATGAAAATGTTATTTTAAGTAAAAATATTTTTACTGTTGCATGTGATATGTATACGTATTATGTTGTTATCAAGATTTTGGTGTATTGAGTCTTTAGACTCACTAAGTGTGATCGATGCAGGTGAGTTTGATGTTGATGGTAGTGGAGGTCTTGATGGTTGACCTGACTATACTGAAGGTGCACATGAACCGAAGATCAGCGATTATCTTTTTCCGCACTTGTGTTTACGTTTATGATTAAAGATTTTTATGACTTTTATTTATGTTTTGAGAGGTTTATAGTAGCTTTATTTTCAATATTGCTTTTAGGATTGGTAAAATGTTTGACGATTTTATATTTTGAACAATTTCCTTTGATTTTCAAATATAGTTGGTTGTTTTATTTTTAAATTGAAGTCAAATATATTTTATATGCATGTGGGTGTTCGGCCGAATGCTATTGAGGTTTTTTTTTAAAAAAAAATCTAGTACTTTTTAAGCAAAACGAATAGTGGGTGTTCGGTTGGTATCAGAGCAATGTTCCTGTAAAGGGTTGTGCCACCATCAGTGTCAGGAAGCTCAGTCTTCAAGCCTCAATCTGTAACTTTACATGCTTTATATGATGTTACCTGCATGATTACATGAATTATATGTTTACGTCACATGTTTAGCAGGTTTTTTAGAATATATGTTTTATATGCTTAAATTTCAAAATGTATTATAATATGTTACATGAATAGAAAACTTAGATTTAAATGCATGTTGGTTACGTTAGTATTTGGAAAACTTTAAGATATTATACCTCCTAGACGCGCACCTGCTGCACAAGGGCAAGCCGAGAATGTTGAGGACCGTCATGTTAATGCACCCCCACCTCTTAATGGGATCCTTCTACGCGTGCTTTGGAGGGTATGGCTCGTTTCTTTGAGTAGTTTCAGCAAGCTCCTAGGCTACAGAATGATGTTTATGATCAGTTTCGAAGGCTATCGCCGAAGGAATTTTCTGGCACCACCGATCCCTTTGCTGGTGAGGCTTGGATTCGTGCACTCGAGGTGCACTTTCGCTACTTGAACATGGGGGATGCTGACCGTGTGAGGTGTGCCACTTACATGTTTAGAGATGATGCTTCTATATGGTGGGAAGGAGCCGAGCATGGTATTGATATCGCTACTCTTACTTGGGCTCAATTGAAGGAGATATTCTATGAGAAATATTTTACTGTTGATGTTATAGGGCTATCGAAGAGGGAGTTCATGACTCTCCATCAGGGAGAGACTTTTGTTGCTGAGTTTGTGAGAAAATTTGATAGGGATTGTCACTTTGTACGCCTTATCGCGATGGATGCTGTTGAGAAGATGAGGCACTTTCTTGATGGTCTACGACCTACTATTTGTCGTGATGTTATGATGATGCGTCCTTTGGATTATGATACTGCGACTGCCTATGTGTTTCAAGCTGAGCAAGCATTGAAAAAGATTGATTTTGAGGCGCATCTCAAGAGACAGCAGCACCAACAGCACAATTAGCCAAACAAGAAGTTATATACGGGTCTTCCTAAACCTCAAGGGCCGCAAAAGCCCCAAGGTCAAGTCAAGAAGCAAGGACAACAAAAGCCACCACTTCCTGGAGCACTAAAGCCTGCTGATAGGCAACCATGCAAGGAGTGCAATTGCTTACACTATGGCAAGTGCATGTGGGGATCTTTTAGATGCTTCATATGCAAGGAGGAAGGGCACAAAGCTGCTGATTGCCCAAAGAAGAATGCACCTACTATGGGGAGAGCATATGTCATGCATGCTAAGAAGCGAAAGAGGAGCCAGACACTACGCTCATTACGGGTAACCAATCATTTAACATTTTTATATTGCTTTTATTGCATGAAATGTTAAATTGGTTATTAGAATTGAATTGAGATCAAGGTTAACCTAGTGAAAATTAGGTTGAATGCTCTACCTTAATTGGAATTAAGATATGATTTTAGAAACATTAGAAAATGGTGTTGATTTTTTAGCCTTAATTTATGTAAAGGATGAAATAATTCCAAATAAAAGTTTTATGACTAAAAATTAAGGAAAAATCATAACCAAGGGCTAGTATAGGGGGTTTCGAATTTCTTGAGGGGTCTTTGTGCAATTTTCGAAATGATAAAGGACTTAATTGCAATTACCGAAAAGTTAAGGGACCGAAAGTGTAATTTTTGAAATTTAAGGGACCGAAATGTAAATTTACGAAAATATTAAGGGTCAAATTGTAAATATTCGAAAATTTTGGGGAATAAAATGCAAATTTTGAAAAATTGAAGGGCTAAAATGCAAATTTTCAAGAAATGTTTAAGTTCAACGCGTAATCTTCACATAACTTTGGGAAAATAATGGTATAAACACCTTAAGATTCAACAAGAAAAGATTTAAAAGACGTTTTTGCCACAGAGAGGATTTTCATTCAAGGTGTAGCTACCTATGCACTGCTAGATTCAGGAGCTACACATTCTTTCATATCTGAGACCCTCATCAAATGACTGAATATTATTCCTGAGGATATGAGATTGGGTTTCAATGTTTCTATTCATTCCGGTGATCTAATACTCACGTCTAGAATTGTCAAAAATCTAGAGCATCATTTATTCAGAGATGTGGTTCTGGCAGATCTTATTGTACTCCCTATGCCTGAATTTGACATCATACTCGGTATGGATTGATTATCACCAAATGGAGCTTCGATTGATTTTCGTCAGCGATCAGTGTCTATTCGACCGTCTAGTGGTAAAAAAAAAATTTTTGAGGCGGCGAGAAACAAGCAAATGCTGCACATAATTTCTTTTCTGTGTGCGAGAAAGCTTATAAGACGAGGATGCCAAGCTTTTCTAGCATGTGTCATTACCGCACATGCTCCTATCAATCAGAAGTTGGAGAATGTCGAGATTGTCAGATACTTTCCTAGTTTCTTTCCCGAGGACGTTTCTGGCATTCCACCCGATCGTGAGGTGAAATTTTCTATTGAATTGATGTCGGGCACAGTAACTATATCTAAAGCACCTTATCATCTAGCACCCGCTGAAATGAAAGAATTAAAAGATCAAATTCAAATTGCTAGACAAGGGTTTTATTCGCCCTAGTTATTCTCCATGGGGCGCACCTGTATTATTTGTGAAGAAGAAGGATGGTAGTATGCGACTCTGTATCGATTATAAAGAACTGAATAGAGTCACTATCAAGAATAAGTATCCTCTACCAAGAATTGAAGATTTATTTGATCATTTGCAAGGAGCATCGATATTTTCGAAGATTAATCTTCGTCCTGGATACCATCAGTTGAAAGTGAGAGAGTTCGATGTTAACAAGACAACGTTTCGGACTAGATATGGGCATTACCAGTTTATGGTCATGCCATTTGGGTTGACCAATGCGCCAGCAATCTTAATGGATCTCATGAATCGCGTATTTCAGCCGTATCTGGATCAATTCGTCATAGTCTTCATTGGTAATATATTGATCTATTCGAAGAATAAATAGGAGCATAGTCGTCATTTGAGGACAGCCCTGCAAGTACTGCAAGATAGAAAGTTGTTTGCAAAATTCAGCAAGTGTGAGTTTTTGCTTGATAGAGCGGTATTCTTAGGCCACATCATTTCTAGAGATGGAATCGAGGTTGATCCAAGAAAAGTTGAGGCAGTGAGAGAGTGGCCAGTCTTGAAAAGCGTAACCGATATTCGCAGTTTCTTGGGACTAGATTGCTATTATCGGAAATCCATTCAAGGATTCTCATCTATTGCGGTACCCATGACCGCCTTGACTAAGAAGAATGCAAAGTTTGTATGGGGATCCGAGTGCCAAGACAGTTTTGATAAGTTAAATCAAGCCTTGATTACGGCGCCAGTGTTATCTATGCCATCGGGGCAAGGAGAGAATGTTCTCTATACCGAAGCTTCTAAATTTGGGTTGGGTGAAGTTCTGATGCAAAATAACTGAGTTATAGCTTATGCGATGAGACAGTTGAAAGTTCGCGAGAAAAACTACCCTACTCATGATCTTGAGCTTGCAGCGGTAGTTTTTGCGTTGAAGATTTGGAAACATTACTTGTATGGGGAGAAGTGCAAGATATTCATCGATCATAAAAGTTTGAAGTACTTCTTCACCCAAAAAGAGTTGAATATGAGACAATGAAGATGGCTTGAGTTAGTGAAAGATTACGACTGTGATATTAGCTACCATCCGCGAAAAACTAATGTAGTGGCAGATGCATTGAGTCGAAAAGCAGCAGTTATCACTCATTTATCACTTCAAAGACCGTTGCAGTCCGAGATACAGAGGTTTGAACTTATAGTGTATGCTAGTGGCGAGGCCCCTAATCTTGCCACGTTGCCAGTACAGTCGACTTTGAGAGAGAGAATCCGTGAGGGACAGTCCACTGATGAGCAATTGCAAAAGTGGAAAGCAAGAGATGAAGCCAAGGTCCATAAGTTGTATTCTGAGGTGGATGGTTTAGTTCGTTATCGAGATCGATTATGGGTTCCTAGTGACGACTCCTTGAGAGATCTCATTATGAAGGAAGCTCATGACTCGCCATATTCCATTCATCCTGGAAGCACGAAGATGTACAAAGATCTTCAGTTATTATATTGGTGGCAAGGCATGAAGCGTGACATTCTGCGTTTTGTGACCGAGTGTTTGACATGTCAACAAGTCAAAGCAGAGCATCAGAGGCCAGCGGGGAAGCTTAAGCCACTTCCTATTCTCGAGTGGAAATAGGAAAATATTATGATGGACTTTGTTGTGGGATTGCCGATGACTATCAAGGGATTTAATGTTATATGGGTGATAGTTGACCGTCTTAGAAATCAGCGCATTTTCTACCTATCAAGACGACATTCACTATGATACAATATGCTGATCTGTACATTCGAGAGATAGTTCATCTGCATGGGATTTTTGTGTCTATTGTTTTTGACAGAGATTCGAGGCGTCATCATTCTGAAAAAGTCTACATGCAGTGATGGGGACCAAATTATTATTCAGTACATCATTTCATCATCAAATCGATGGTCAGTCCGAAAGAGTTATTCAAATTTTGGAGGATTTACTGCGAGCATGTGTGATCGATTTCCAAGGAAGTTGAGAACGAAATTACCTCTAGCGGAGTTCACCTACAATAATAGCTATCAATCATCTATTGGAATGGCTCCTTTTGAGGCACTTTATGGAAGAAAATGTAGATCACCTATTCATTGGGACGAGGTTGGTGAAAGAAGAGAGATTGGTCCGGATTTGATAGAAGAGACTGCGTGCTAGTAGTCAAAATTAGAGAGAGAATGAAGACTACACAAAGCCGACAAAAGAGTTATGCCGACAAGAGACGAAGGGACCTAGAGTTTGCAGTGGGAGACCACGTATTTGTGAAAATAGCACCTATGAAAGGTGTTATGCGATTTGGCAAGAAAGACAAACTTAATCCAAGATTCATAGGGCCATTTGAGATTTTGGAAATGATTGGGACACTAGCCTATAGAGTGGCACTGCCACCGATGCTATCTGGAGTTCACAATTTGTTTCATATCTCGATGCTGCAAAAGTACATGTCGAACCCATCACATGTATTTAATCATGAACCTCTGCAATTGACTCCAAACATGATTTATCAAGAAAGACCAGTCCAAATCTTGGGAAGGCAAGAAAGAAGACTCTGAAACAAAGTCATTTCAATGGTCCAGGTCAAGTGGCTGAATCACTCGGAAGAAAAAGCTACTTGGGAAACCGAGAGGGACTTGGGAGTTGCTACCCAGAGCTATTCGGTAAGTTCTAATTTCGAGGACAAAATTTTATTTAAGGGGGGGGAAGAATTGTAAGGTCCAAAAATTAAGACGACATAATCCAACTGCATGCAAATCTAGGAAATATGGAAAATAGTTAATTAATTGATTTTAATTGCTAAATTGATTATGTGATATGTTTGTATGACGTTTTAGTAGTTTTTCTACTTAAATGCATTAAAATGTATTTTAAGGGTTATTCGAATTGAGATCGAGGAACGGAGATCGAGGGCTGAAAAATGGAAAATAATTTTATTAAATATTTGTTTTATTTATTTAAAATATGGTTGATGATTTTTCTTATTTTTGAAAATAAGGAGTTTTGAGGTGATTTTATACGCCGTGACGTAATTTTATCGGTGTTGGATTTTCAACAAAAATACGAACGTTTTGACAATTCGGCTAATAATTTCACAAACTTTCCCACACAAGATATTTTAAATATGCACTAATGGGCTTAATGGGCCCATTGTACCATGCTAATGAGCCTAAGCTATCAATTAGTGTTTTTATTAATTAATTAAACCTAAACCCTACACTTATTTTTTATTTAAATCACACGCCCACCTCTCCTCCACACACAAAACTCCTAGCACAACAATTCAGGGCACACACCATCAAGATCAAGAGAAAGCACTACAACAAAAATGGCTTTTCGCAGCACGCAAATTTTCTTTCCGCGGCGCACATTGCACCGTCGCTATATTAATAAAAATTGTCGCTAAATTAAAAGTTGCGACGGTTGAACCAAAATCGTGGCTAAATATAGCGATGGTTTTAATAAAACCGTCGTTAATTTAAAAATATAGCGATGGTTGAACCCATTTTTCGCAGCGTGCTAATATGCATGCCGTAAATAATAATATTGACGACATGCGATTAATGTACGTCGTTAATGTCTAGACACTATTTTTTTTAACAAAAAATGATTTACTATTAACAGCGCACATTAACATGCACGATGTTAATAATACTATTAACGGTGTGCTTTTATTGTGCGCTACGAAAATTGCATAAGTTATTAATAGCTCACATATAATTGCACGCTGTCGTTTATATAATTTATTAACAGCACACATAAATGCATGATGCAGATATTACTATCTGCAGCGTGCTTTTAATGCACGTCGTTATTTCTGTCAAGTGCAACAATACCAACAGAGCACATATGGGTGCATGCCGTTAAAAGTAATATTCACAGCGTGCTTTTAATGCACGCTGTTGATGATGTGCTGTGGAAAATCATTTTTGTTGTAGTGAAGCTTCGAAATTTGTCAAGGTTTTTCAAGCCAACGTCTTCTCGTCGTCGTTATTCGATTCGTTAACGTAAATTCGTGCGTTAAAAATGCAAAAGCACCTCATATTCTTTCCTTTACTCATCATCACACCATATTATTATTTGAATATGTTTTGCATGAAAAACAAGTGATGCTTTTAATTAATTTCGTTTATGCATCTTCATGAAATATTAAGGCTTGGGTTTTTATCCAAAAATCACAATTTACATGTACCTAAGGGGCTGCCATGATTAGGAAGTGTTAAGGGTTGTTTTACAGGATTTAAAAGAGTCCTAGAACACACACAACATGCTGCATATGAACACGATACAAGCTGGAACCATCTTTCAGTTTTGGGTGATGAAGGGCTCGGGTTCAAGGGTTTAGTTGCATGGCTTGGCTTGGTTCAAGGCTGGGGCTTGGCTTGGGTCAGGGAATGAGTCCTAGGCACGCTAGAACTCAAGGGTCATAGTTGGGGAGGAGTCCTAGCACTCCACCCGAGAAGCACCGAGGGAAGTCGCGCATGGGTGTAGCAGCGCGCAGCGTTGGTAGGCTCGGCCAGGGGGATTTGGTCTGGGCAAGGTCAAGTCACTAGGGTCCTAAGAGGGTGCACAAGGGTCTGGTGTAGGGGCTGGTCCATCGGCTAGAGTCTTAGGCGTGATTCGAGGAGTCCTTGTCATTGAGGAGTCTCGGCCGAGAGCTTGCATCTGATGTTATGCCTTCTGTTCGAGCTTGGGTTCAGGTCCTAGGGGTTCTAAGGGTTCACAAGGGTCCAGGGGAGGACTGGTTCGAAGTTGGCTCAGGCTGGCTCGAGCGTGGCTCGGTAAAAATCGAAGATGGCTCAAGGGTTTTGGGTTGGTTCGATTTAGGGTTTTTCAATTGTTAAAAATTCGAAACATGGCTCAAGGGGGACAAGTCATGGTTCACAAGGGCTAAAATAATATAAAAGTCTAAGTTTTTAATTTGGAAATATTATATTAAAGTTTAAATTAATTCGGGATTAAAACGCATTAAAAATGAATAATTAAGGAATAATTCAAAAGTCTATAATTTAAGTTAAATTTTATTGTGGTAAATTTAAGTTAAACTTAAATAATTATTTGGGATGTTCTAGAGTCAATGGAATGAAGAAAAAGTCAAATTCGAGGATTTTTACGTCTAGGGGTAAAACGATAATTTTACACCTAGAAATTAGTAAACGTCATGGCAGTGCTCTGAATGTTATTTTATTGTTAAAATGTTTATGAAATTGTATGATTTAATATGAACATTTGAAAGATATGTTGCATGCTTGATTTAAAAGAAAAATGATATTAATATGCGTGCTTTTATAAAGTGATGGAAATATGAAATGTTGAAGGATGTGAAGGGATTGTGACTAATACGATGATATGTTAATACGTAATGTCAATGCTCAGTTGATGGGTGAGAGTGTTGCTGATGTCCCCGTCGCCTTGTACTGTGGTTGACCTGACTCGGTTGAAGGTGCACTTGACCCGAGGACCAGGCTTATTTTTTTCCGCACTTATGTTTACGTTTATGATTAAAGATTTTTACGACTTTTATGTTTTGAGAGATTTTTGAGAGGTTGATAGTATTGGCTTTATTTTCAATATTTCTTTTAGGATTGGTAAAATGTTTGACCATTTTATGTTTTGAACTATTTCATTTGATTTTCAAATATAGATGGTTGTTCTATTTTTAAATTGGCGTCAAAAATATTTTATATGCATGTGGGTGTTCGGCCGAATGTTAGTGAGGTCTTAAAAAAATTTCTAATACTTTTTAAGCAAAACGAGTAGCGGATGTTTCAGAATTATTGCATTTTTAAGGTCAAATTTAAATTAATTAGTAGGGCCAAAGAATTTTATGTGATTTGCAAGAGATTTTGAGAAATATGTATTTTTAAATTTTTTAATTTGAGGTCTAATAATTTTATTAATCTTAATAGACCTAATTAATTATTTAAAAACTAGGGTGATTAAGCCCATTATTTAAGTAATTAAAAAGTCTTTTTATTTATTTATTTAAACATAAATCTAAAAACACACACACACCCACCAAAACACACACTAAACTTACGTAAGTCTGAAAGGGGGCAAGAAACGGCCGAAACCTAGGGGCCTTGGCCAAGGGAGTTTTGACAATTTTTTTCTCCATCGTTCTTCTATTTTCTTCATCGTTCTCCCTTTCAACAATGATCAATCGACTCCTTTGCATCCCAAGGTAGGTTTTTGGTGGGGTTTTGAACAAGAAAAAAGGGTAGAAAAAAATAGAAATCGTCTTTCGTTCGTCACCGACTTTCATCGCTTCAATATTTGTATTTCGAGCGTTTTAAATGAAAATCATGTTTATAGCCTTTCTTTTTGACCATTCAAGTCATATTATGTGTGTTTAATCATGTTTGCATGAAAAATATGAAACTATTCTTTTATTTTCGTTTTTATGGCATATACATGATAAAACTTGAGTTTTCATGCTTTTAAATTCATGGTATTGATCCACAAAGGGATGTCAAGGTAGGGCTATTAAATGGGACGTTTTTAGTACGTTTAAAAATTCATAGAGGCATGGATAAAGGCTGGACAAGATTGGGAAATAGGCTGAACAAAAATTCTAGTTTCAAAACAAGGTAGGGCACGGTTTGGGTTCCTAGAAGGGCACAGGTGCGGGCTGCTGTTGGGACGTGTCCAGGGGTGCTAAGAGGGTCTATTCATGGTCCTAGATGGGTCGAGGGAAGGCTGGTGCAAGGCGGAAGGCTGTAGGTTTGAAGCTTAATCGCGCTAGCCTTGTAGAGCACGGGCTTGGCGCGGGTTTATTGTTGCAAGTTCGTGGGCTGTAGAGGCTGTCCAGCAGCTTGTTAAGTGTTCGGTCTAGGTCCTAGGAGGGTTGGTCAGGGTCTGGTCCACTCGTTTAGGGTATAGGGTCGAAGGAATTTATGGTTGGATGATATTAGGGTTTTCGAAATATGTGCAGAAAATTTCAGAAGGTTCCTAGGCTTGATCAAGGATCTTAAATGGCTTGAATTGGGTTGTATAAGGTATGATTAGGTATTAATAGACTATGGTTCAAGTTTGGTAAAGTTTGGGTAAGTTTTGAGTCGATACGAGTTAAAACCGGCACGTACTGTTAAGTTTTAAAAAGAATTGAGAAATTAGTTGAGGAGCTTAATTTTACGTCGAAGAAATGTTTACGGGTGTATTTAAGGTGTCGTCTTAAATTTAGGGATGAAAAGTTTATGTTTAAAATTTGAGAAGAAAATATCAAGTTTTGAATTTATTCGGATTAAAAACGCTTCATGATTTAGTCATTAAGTTATTAAATCGAAACGCTCAGGTTTACGTCTAGGAAAAATATTAGTAGTCAAATTTAAACTTATATGATACTATGGGATAGGCTCGAGTCAATAAAGGTAAGAGAAAGTCAAAATCGAGAATTTTGAAGTCCAGGGGTAAAATGGTCATTTAGCATCACGGGAAGTTCGAAAGGTCTGAAAGTGTCCCGAAGAATCATAATACAAGCTAAATGATATTTTAAAATGTTTATGATGAAAATATGAAATTTTACGAAATATGCTCAAGCGGTACGATTTTTCCTGGACAAATGATATTTTACAAATTTTGAAGGACACGATATTTTATGAATAAAAAAAAGAAAATATATTGAAGTATGTGAATTGACTGTGACAAACATTATATGATATGACATATTGGGAATATCGTGAGGGAAAAGGCACAGAGGGATCATGTCTATGGGAGAATGCCCCAGAGGGAGCCCGGATACGGGAAAAGGCCCAAGAGAGATCCCATTTACAGGAAAAGGCCCCAGAGAAAACTCGACGATCGTATTTCCATTTACGACGGTGCCTAGGGCCCGTCACCATGTGCAATGGTGAGCTAAGACTTATCAGTTGACCACATGATATGATTACAGCTAGTCATTTTCAAATATCAAACTTCACCCAAAATGATATATGATGATGGAAAGCTTTATGATTTAATGATTTATGATATGATATATGATTACGAGCTTTTACGCCAGCTTATTTTATTAAAAGACTATTTTAAAGCTGCATGTGCATGTATTCGTATTATTTGTTACGTATGTTTAGAACGTGTTGAGTCATTAGATTCACTAGGTTTAGATGATTGCAGGTGAGGATGATTTTGAGAGAGACGCTGACGCTTGAGTGGATCGAGTACGGCAGTACACTCCTGAAGGACATTTATTTTCCACACATATTAGTATTTAAAGTTTTACAAAAAGATTTTGAGGATTTTCTATTTAGAGATTTATGCTTTATTTTGATGTTTTGTTTTGACCATGTTAAAGGTTGGTGTATGATATTGGCGGATGAAGATTTATGGAATCTTTATGCATTTATAATTTTTGAAAAGTTGCGTTGTTTTTAATTAAAGATTTCGAATTTTATAAAGAAGAAAAAAATTTAGTAGCATTTTAAAGTTAAAAAGTAGTGGATGTATCAGGTTTAGAAACAATAGCAATCTTGATTTTAATGATATCAAACTTGTTATTATGTTTATAACATATTAAACTAAGTTGTTAGCTCAAGTTGGAAGTTGGAACTCGAATTTAGCCAAGCTGAAAAATCCGGCGAGTTGCAGTGTTTTAATGATATCTCACAGCTTGGTAATACAATGACCAGCTGCTAAAAAGACTTTAAAAACTCAATTTGGGACATGTTGTATTTCATGTCAGTTGAGCTAAATCGGACATTATTTAGGCAAACTGATGGTAGTCAAGCTCATCAGTTTGGCTGATCAACAAATTTCAGTAGGACAAGAGCAGTTGCGATATTTCGATCATCTCGATTATCAGAATAAAATGATTCAGAATGCTTCTAAGACGATGATCTATAAAGCATCTTGACAAGTCGAAGTTTGACTCGAAGTTTAAGATATTAATAAATCACGATGAAGTTGCTGGTTCTGAACATGATGAAATCAGTAAGGCTCAAACCTCAAATCAACAAGGCCTAACCTAACTGAAACGAACCTAGCTGATCGATCAGCCTAGGTGACGAGCCTAACTGACAACAAGGCTCACAATCGATAGGGCTCGGGAAAAGTGGACAACAAGATGGATTTGACTGTTCTAATTTCGGAAACTATACAAAACTTTTCCAAACGATCATATTATTGTAATTAACATATATATCATTCTTGAAAACTGTAATTGAGTGTGATAAGAGTTTTAATTATGCAATAGATAAGTCCTAAGTTGAAATATGATTATACGAAAGAGTATTAATCAAAGTCTTCTAGCGAATCATTCCTAGGTGGAAGAAGAGATGACATATGAGTTGTTAATCTCCGAACATCTATAAACAAATTTATGTCTATTTATTTATTGCATTTATTTACTATTACTATTGTTTTTTAGATGTGTTGTTGAAGCAAAACCGAATAAACATTTAGTAAATGATTTGAATGATATCCATGTTGAACGAGTATAAACATTTTTTGTTGAAGCATTTAATATGTCTTTGAAATGCCAAAACATTGCATGCCAAATGATTGAGAAAATGTTTCAACCAAAAATGTTTAGACTCGTTCAACTTACATATCATTCAAATAATTTACCAAGTGTTTAATCGATTTTTACGAGTGATTATTTTGAGTGTCTTCCGTTAGTTTGAAAACCAAACTCGATTCAATTTTTATGTACTCAATATTTCAAGAACGAGGTATTGTAGCTCAACAATATCCCACGTACAATCGATCCTAACAAAAATGCATATTTTCTGATTTGAAGTTGCTTATTCTTTATTGACTATCCGCTGATTATAGGTGGAGGACAAAAAATAACCAAGTTAGAGGACAATGGGCTAGTTTCCATCGAAACTTGCCGATACTTTAGTGAGAACAGGTATGGAAAAGTAAATGATGTATTTCAAGAACAAATTTGAACCATATTGATACTCACGGGAAATTGAGGGTCCAATCCCAGCGAGCGTCACTAGTCCAGACACGGGCTTCAGAATTACCCTGGGCCTGAAATCACAAATAAGACCGTTAGGAGGGGGCCAGGAGGGTGTCCTGGCGTAACCCCTCCGACGCTCAAGTCAGAGACTGAGGATATATGGGGGAGCAGCTAAGGGTGCTGCTGAAAACAATATAGTGAATTCATCAACTGAACACCCAAACCTGGTATTTATAGGAGAATACCTGGGCTTGTCATGGGCCATTCACCTGTGGGCCTTAATGATGGGCCGGGAATTTGGGCCGGATCTTGATGGGTTCATCCCTGGGTATCACCAGTCTCCCCCTCCCGAGTCGAACTGAATCGTAGGTTCAAAGTTCGATTGATTGCGTTGTTCTCGGTTTACAACATGTGAGTTGTGCATTTTTCCTCTGCTGCTCACTAGTCTCCTCAAAATTTCCTTTGCGTTACATTCAACAATTCTCCTTTGCTTACACATCACCCCGCAAATCACCGCCCGCGCCAACCGCCCTAGCCACCTCGACCAGCCAGCCTCTCCGCGCGCACGCCCTGCCCAGCCGCGCTCTCGCCCACACAACCCCGCCCTCGCCTGCTCCGACGCTCAGCAAGTCGAGTGCTCGTCCCATGCAAGAGCCCCGCGAGCTCGCCCAGCAGCCGCGAGCTCGCCCTGCACGCTCGCCCAGCAGCACGCCGCGAGCTCGCCCACCGCCTGCGTGCCATCTCGCCCCTCGCCCCTCGGCAGCCCTGCACACCATCTCGCTCAGCAGCACGCGCAATCTCGCCCAGCAGCACGCGCGCTCGCCCAGCAGCATGCCGCGCGCTCGCTCACCGCACAGCAGCGCCATCTCGCCCCTCGCCCCTCGTCATCCCTGCACACCATCTCGCTCCTCGCCCAGCACATAAGCTCGCCCAGCAGAATGCACGCTCGCCCAGCATGCCGCGCGCCCGCCCTGCACGCTCGCCCAGCAGAATGCGCGCTCGCCCAGCATGCCGCGCGCCCGCCCTGCACGCTCGCCCAGCAGCGCCATCTCGCCCCTCTCCCAGCACATAAGCTCGCCCACACGAGCCTCGCCCCTGCAGCTCGCCCCGTAATTTTCGCAGTGGCAAACATTGTTCGTTAACGACAAACGAAATAAATTTTTCTAACACAATATGCCCTCGTCGCCCCCATCTTAAAGGTCCTCTACTAAGCTTTTGAAGGGAAATAGTTTCCACTTCCCCGTGCCCTTGACTCCTCTGCTAAAATAGTTCATAGAAGGAAAATAAAATCAACACCTCCATCCTCTAACTCCTCTGCTAGGCGATGCCTTAGCAGGAAAATAAAATTCAACGCGTCCACCCTCTAACTCCTCTGCTAGGCGATGCCTTAGCAGAAAAATAAAATTCAACGCCCCCACCCTCTAACTCCTCTGCTAAGCCGGGCCTTAGCAGGAAAAATCAAACTCTCACCTCATCATCTCATAACTCCTCTGCTAAGCCGGGCCTTAGCAGGAAAAATCAAACTCTCACCTCATCATCTCATAACTCCTCTGCTAAACCGGGCCTTAGCAGGAAAATAAAATTCAACACCTCCACCCTCTAACTCCTCTGCTAGGCGATGCCTTAGCAGGAAAATAAAATCAACATCTCCTCCCTCTAACTCCTCTGCTAAGCCGGGCCTTAGCAGGAAAAATCAAACTCTCACCTCATCATCTCATAACTCCTCTGCTAAGCCGGGCCTTAGCAGGAAAATAAAATCAACACCTCCACCCTCTAACTTCTCTGCTAAGCCGGGCCTTAGCAGGAAAATAAAATCAACATCTCCACCCTCTAACTCCTCTGTTAAGCCGGGCCTTAGCAGGAAAAATCAAACTCTCACCTCATCATCTCATAACTCCTCTGCTAAGCCGGGCCTTAGCAGGAAAATAAAATCAACACCTCCACCCTCTAACTCCTCTGCTAAGCCGGGCCTTAGCAGAAAAATAAAATTCAATGCGCCCACCCTCTAACTCCTCTGCTAGGCGATGCCTTAGCAGGAAAATAAAATCAACACCTCCACCCTCTAATTCCTCTGCTAAGCCGAGCCTTAGCAGGAAAAATCAAACTCTCACCTCATCATCTCATAACTCATCTGCTAAGCCGGGCCTTAGCAGGAAAATAAAATCAACACCTCCACCCTCTAACTCCTCTGCTAAGCCGGGCCTTAGCAGGAAAATAAAATTCAAGGCGCCCACCCTCTAACTCCTCTGCTAGACGATGCCTTAGCAGGAAAATAAAATCAACACCTCCACCCTCTAACTCCTCTGCTAAGCCAGGTCTTAGCAGGAAAATAAAATTCAACGCGCCCACTCTCTAACTCCTCTGCTAGGCAATGCCTTAGCAGGAAAATAAATATTCTTCACCTTCACCCTCAAACTCCTCTGCTAGGCGACAACTTAGCAGGAAAATAAAATTTTTCTTCTCCCCAACTCTGCTCCTCTGCTAGGCGATGCCTTAGCAGGAAAATAAATATTCTCCACCTCACCCTCTACTTCTCTGCTAGGCGATGCCTTAGCAGGAAAAATTTAACTTTTCTGCCCCCACTCTTCTTCTCTACTAGGCGCAGCCTAAGTAGGTAAAATAAAATTCATATAAACCTCATAATACAAGAACAACCACGAACTTAATATAAGAACTTGGCTTTATTAAATATCAACTGATAACGTAAGACAAATTCAGGAACCAAATACATCAAAAATGAAGTAAAGATATTCTCTAAGGTGGTAAGCGTTCTCATGCCTCTTTAGAGCATTACCCAGCGCATTCTCCAACTTTCCTCTCAGCTCCTCTTGTACCTCCACAGGACAAAGTTACCCATTTAGAAGCTTCTTCGAATGACTCTACAACTGCAAGACTGAGCTCAAGCTTCCATGCGAATGCTCGTGACCTCTCTTTTCTTCTTCCTTCACGATTCTTTCATAACAACGACGTGCGACTTTTTGGTCCCCGCACAGGACTCCAACTCCTATTCCCACAGGAAACTTAAGCTTTTGATGATAACTGGAAGCTACTGCTCTAAAATCCTTCAGGGCTGGTCGTCCTAGAATTCCATTATACGCTGACGGGGTATCTACTACACTGAAGGCTATCATCTTTGTTACCCGCCGAGAATCAGTCCCCAAGGATAGGGGAAGAACAATCTGACCCGAAGGCAAGATGACGTGTTCTGCAAACCCATACAGCGGGGTGGATATCGGCTCAAACTCAAATCCTCCCATCTTCATTCGATCCAACGTGCTCTTGAACAAGACGTTCACAGAGCTTCCATTATCAATAAATATTCTCGCCACATCATAATTGGCAATGGTGGTCGTTACCACCAAGACATCGTTATGTGGAGTCACAACGCCTCGGAGGTCTTCCAGCCCAAAGCTGATGACGGGGTCTTGTGGTAAGTCTGCACCCCTAAATATCTCAAAGTTCTCCAACCTTCTCCCATGTGCCTTCCGAGCTCGCCCAGAGTCTCCATCAGTAGCACCCCCTGAAATCATATGAATCATTCCTCTCGTAGGGTGGTTATCCTCATTCATTCCCCTCCTCGGTTCGACGAGCTCCTGAGAGACATCTTGACATCGACCTTCCCCTCTCTGCTCCCCGATCCTCTGATTTATCCATGGAGGGCCTTGACCACGCCTAGGGGGCGAGCGAGACCTTTGTCGACTCCTGAATGAGGATCCTTCTCGTCTATCCCGTGAAGGCAATCTAGCACTGCACCCAACCCTTCGCGACTTCTCCCACCTCCCCGCGGGCTCCCTCACCTCCATCACCTCGTCCTGACTCCTATCCAGGGGAACATGGGATGAGAATTTTCTTCTACTACTAGTTCTGTCTTCCTCTCTTTCCCCCGCACCCCTCTTCCTTCCTCCTTTCTCCGCTCCCTGAACTCTACTTCCTCCGGGCCATTTCTCCATCCTTCTGTACCGTTGGACATCTTCCAAGTTTACATATTTCTCAGCTCGAGCCAACAGATCATCATAGCTCAACGGAGGCTTCTTGACCAGCGACTTGAAAAACTCCCCTCCCCTCAGTCCTTGTGTGAAGGCACTTATCATGATGTCAGGGGTAGCCGCTGGTATTTCCAGCGTTGCACTGTTGAAACGCTGGACAAATTCTCGCAAAGTTTCATTCTCTTGCTGTTTCATCACGAACAGGCTCAAATAATTTTTCTGGTGCCTCTTGCTGCTAGCAAATCGGTGCAAGAAGGCAACTGAGAAGTCCTGAAAAGAACGTATAGAGCTGGGCTGCAAAGTGTTAAACCACTGCTGGGCTGACCTCACCAACGTGCCCAGAAACACCCTGCACCTGACTCCATCCGAATATTGGTGCAACAGAGACGCATTCTCAAACCTCCCCAAGTGTTCTTCGGGGTCCGTATGTCCATCATATTCTCCAAAGTTTGACTGTCAGAAATTTGGAGGAAGCCCCTCTTCCAAAATGGCGAGGGAAAAAGGACTTCCTTTCTTGGGCGCTGCAGCTCTGTTCCCCAACTGCTGCCTCAACATCTGTATTTCTTTCCACATCTCCTCTATCTCCGGATTCTCCTCACTTGGGAGGGGTCGCGTCTCCTCCCCCCTACTCTGACTGCCCTCCACATTTTCCTCTTGCTCCTGGCGAGCGGCTTGCTCTTCTGCAAACATAGACTCTTGATTCCTCATTATGGCCTCATCCACTGTTCGGGTGATAAATTGTCTCCCAACTGTTCTAGGGTCAAGTTCCCCACATTCTCATTGGGACGGGGTTGCTCGACCCTTGTCTCGTGAAGGGGCTGCTCGGTTCTTGTCTCTTGACGAGGTTGTTCATGTCTCGTCTCAAGACGCGGTTGTTCCTGTCTTGTCTCAACATGAGATTGTTCGGGTCCCCTCCGAGGACGCGATGATGCTGAGGTAGCTCTTCTACTTCCTTTCTTGCCTACCATCTCTACACCTCAACTCAAGTGTTCCCACAGACGGCGCCAAGTGATACTCACGGGAAATTGAGGGTCCAATCCCAGCGAGCGTCACTAGTCCAGACACGGGCTTCAGAATTATCCTGGGCCTGAAATCACAAATAAGACCGTTAGGAGGGGGCCAGGAGGGTGTCCTGGCGTAACCCCTCCGACGCTCAAGTCAGAGACTGAGGATATATGGGGGAGCAGCTAAGGGTGCTGCTGAAAACAATATAGTGAATTCATCAACTGAACACCCAAACCTGGTATTTATAGGAGAATACCTGGGCTTGTCATGGGCCATTCACCTGTGGGCCTTAATGATGGGCCGGGAATTTGGGCCGGATCTTGATGGGTTCATCCCTGGGTATCACATATCAATAGCTTGGCTTCAGGCACTTGTGTTTTATTTTTCTAAGAACTCGTTTCCATTTAGATTTGTGAGCTTACTTACTCGAAACTTTCAGTCGTGAGACAAAACTCCAACTCAAGATGTGAATACATGTAGTATCAGGTTAACAAGTTGATTTGGCTGTCATGTTCTCATAATTTTTGCTTTCAACTCAAGGGATCGGGACTTTAGCTTTAGCATAGCACTAAGAAGTTGACTAAGTGTAAAATTATTTTGTTACTGACGTCAAAGCACTCAATAAATGGCGGAATTAAAAAAATAATAATATTTTTATCCATGGATCATATACGGTACTGGATTATTGTTTGTTTTTGAGTTATATGAATACATATTCATATATCTATACATTACAATATCTATCATGAATGAGTCACGGGCCTTATCATGTATTGCTAAACTTTGTCAGCAGACTCCATCAATCAAATAGTTTTGGTCCTTATCATGTATTGCTAGAGATGTATCAAAAAGATATATAGGTCTATAATTTTAGACATATCTGATCCAAGCATTAATTTATTCATTGTTAAAGACTAGTTAGTAGAAAATAAGAGGAACCATAACTGCTTTTGGTCCTAAACAAGGATAAAGAAGTATAATTATCAAGAGAAGTACCTAATTTGGAAGGATGAATTTGTATCGACGACCAAAATATCTAAAATTCATCAATTAATGAATCTTTTGGCATATCGTACAATTTTTAACCGACACCAGAAATCAAAATTGTAATGATATTCGTTACGATTTCTTCAATATTATCATTATGATATTGTCTGAAGGTTCATTCAATGGTTGTAATCCAATGCATTGCGTCATATGAAAAATGATGTGATTTCCTTTTTAGTCATGGGATCAACATTAAGGATATTTGATATTGTTGAACTAACCACATTGTTAGCTTTCAATTTCATGGTGTCTATAACAGCTACCATGCCTACTATGGCTGTGGAGGTGAGTCGCCGCTTGATAGAGGCAGAAGCGGGGGCCACCAGAACTATCTGCATCGAATCTTTCGATTGAAAGAGGAAGGGCCCACTCCACGTATTTCCAAACCACTCTAAAGGAACCTTCGATCAACCACCACCGGTCAATTCCGCTTTGGGGCCTGTTAGTTAGTATTCATTTTATTAGTTGATATTCACATAGGCATAAGCGTGTTCATTGCATAACACGCTTTCTTTACTTCTCTTTACTTCATTGTGTATAAAAGGGCATCAGTGTACAAACGTGTGAATAAGAAAAATAATTGATTCAGATATTTCCCTCCAGTTTTACAGAATTCAACATGGTATCAGAGCGCCGAAGTCGATGAGTGATCAGCGCAATTCAGAATTCACTTGAGATTGAATTCGGAAATTTTCTCTTCGCTGGCTACCCGGTTCAATAGTGCAGAGGAGATTCAATTTGAAATGGCGATGAATTCCAATTTCAACGATTCGCTGTTTCTTCATCCCTCGGACACCCCAGGTATGAATTTAGTTGCTGATCAGTTGATAGGTACTGAGAACTATGGAGTGTGGAGTCGCGCGATGTTAATTGCACTGCGTGCGAAGAATAAAATTGGATTCATAGACAGCACCTGTAAGCGTCCAGCCTCTGGATCTCTCACAGCACAACAATGGGAGAGGTGTAATGCCCTGGTTCTGTCCTGGATCTACAATACGGTTTGTAAAGATATATTTCGAGGCATTGTATATGCTACTGAAGCATCTGTTGTATGGTCTGACTTAAAAGAGCAATTTGATAAAGTGAATGGATCGCGGATCTTCACTCTACATCGAGAAATTGGAAGAATCACACAGGGAGATAGTACAATCTCAGTATTTTTTTGCAAATTAAAACAACTGTGGGATGAATACTCCTCTTTGGTAACTCTTCCTTCTTGTGAATGTGCGACAGCTCGGAAATATATTGAACATGATCAACAACAGAGATTACTTCAGTTTCTGATGGGTTTAAATGAGAGTTATTCTCAAATCCGAAGCCAAATTCTTATGATGACTCCTTTACCGACTGTGGGACAAGCATTTTCAATAATTTCCCAAGAAGAGTCTCATCGTGCTATCATCTCTGTAGAGACACCAGCTACGGTATTTTTTTCTAATCAAAATCGAAGAGAACCACAGCAGAAAGAATTTCTCAAATGTGATTATTGTAATTGGAATGGCCACACTAGAGCCACTTGTTATCGGCTTAATGGATATCCCCCAGGCCATAAAACGTTCAAGCCTCAAGGTAAATTTGTTCCTCCGAAAGTGATGAAGAACAGAAAGCCACAATTTGAGGCGAATGTGGTTGAGCGTGATTCAGTCAGCACATCAACAGCAGCGGCTCAAGATACTCCAATTTTCAGTCAGGCTCTGTATGCTGAGAGTTTAAAGCTGCTTGGAAAGTGTGATGCAGAAACTCCTCATGAACCTATGGCAAATATGGCAGGTACAGGGAAGAAGGACTCATTATCATTATCTCATTCTACCAAAGCTCCTTGGATAATAGATACCGGTGCAAATGAGCATATGGTAGGAGATTCATTGGTCTTGCAAAATTCTAAGTCCATAGCTAAATCCTCTGGGACTGTTGGATTGCCAAATGGCAGTAAGATTTCTATTAGTGGAGCAGGTTCTATAGCTCTTTCAGATTCAATCATACTCAACAAAGTTTTGCAAATACCAGATTTTCGCTTCAACCTGCTTTCTGTTTCTAAACTCACCAAAGAACACAACTGCTATGTTACATTTTACCCCCACTTTTGTGTTTTTCAGGACCTCAAGACTGGACAGATAATGGGGATTGGTAGAGAATGGAACGGACTTTATCACTTGGATGATACAAGCAATCCACACTCTGGTTTTTCTTCCTTACCTAATGTTCCTACCTCTAGTTCTAAGTTTCATTGTAATACGTTGACTGTTGATGATACAATAGTGTGTTCCTCATTGAGTAGTTCACTTTGGCACCAACGCTTGGGTCATATATCTGTTGCTAGGATGAAACTCTTGCCTTTTATATCTTCATGTGATTCTATACCTCATTGCTCTATATGTCTGCAATCAAAACAAACTCGTCTTTGTTTCCCACGTACAAGCACCTCTACAACTTCGTATTCTTTTGAATTATTGCACCTTGATATTTGGGGACCCTTCAAAACGGAAACGTACAATGGGGAGAGATATTTTCTTACTATAGTTGATGATTTTTCTAGAGGAACTTGGGTTTTCTTGATGCATTCTAAACTAGATGTCCTACACATCATGAAAAATTTCTTTGTGCTCATCCGAAATCAATTTAGCATGTCGGTCAAAATTATTCGTACCGACAATGCATCTGATTTTTTTAAACGGGAATGTACATCTTTGTTTCAATCTCTTGGCATAATACATCAAAGTTCTTGTCCATATACACCACAACAAAATGGTGTTGTGGAAAGAAAGCATAGACACATCTTAAACATAGCTAGGGCCTTGAGATTTCAGTCATCTGTTCCATTGAAGTATTGGGGTGATTGTGTTTTGACAGCGGTATATTTGATCAACCGCACTCCTACTCCCTATTTAGGAAACAAAACGCCTCATGAATTCTTATTTCATAAAGTTCCTTCATTTAATCACCTACGAGTGTTTGGTTGTTTGTGTTATGCTACAAACTTGACTATCCCTCACAAAGTGTCTGCTAGAGCATCATCATGTGTATTCTTGGGATATTCAAACACACAAAAGGGATATAAGTTGCTCAACCTACACAATAATAGAATATTTTTTTCTCGAGATGTGGTGTTTCACGAAGAGATCTTTCCCTTTTCTAAATCTGAACAGCAGTGCTCGCCTTTTCCATACAATCCCATTGTCGAGCATGACCTTGCTTTGCCATGTCAACCTGCTGTTCCTGAGCCACTTTCTTCAATTCCTCGACGATCGACTAGACGTACAACACCACCTATTTGGACAAAAGACTATACTTGTCCAACTTTGCCCCATAGTCATTTAGCCAAGTCCAGTTATCCTATTTCAAATTTCCTCACATATTCAAGATTTCATCAAGCTTATCAAAGTTTTTTGGCTTCAATTTCTTTTGAAAAAGAACCACAATACTATCATGAAGCAATAACTGATCCTAGATGGAAAGAGGCTATGGATTTGGAACTTGCAGCCCTCGAATTAAATGATACATGGACTATTGTTAATCTCCCTGCCAAGAAGAAGCCGATAGGATGTAAGTGGGTGTACAAAATTAAATATAAAGCTGATGGAACCGTGGATAGATTCAAGGCAAGGCTTGTGGCGAAGGGATATACACAACAACACGGAGTAGATTACCATGACACATTTTCACCCACAGCCAAGATTGTAACAATTCGGTGTATGTTGAGCCTAGCAGCTATTAGAGGTTGGAACTTACATCAAATGGACGTGACAAATGCTTTCCTACAAGGAGATTTAGATGAAGAGGTATACATGGACATGCCCTTGGGTTATAGAAGACAGGGGGAGTCCAAGGTTTGGTTGTTAAAAAAGTCCTTACCATGACACATTTTCACCCACAGCCAAGATTGTAACAATTCGGTGTATGTTGAGCCTAGCAGCTATTAGAGGTTGGAGCTTACATCAAATGGACGTGACAAATGCTTTCCTACAAGGAGATTTAGATGAAGAGGTATACATGGACATGCCCTTGGGTTATAGAAGACAGGGGGAGTCCAAGGTTTGCTTGTTAAAAAAGTCCTTATATGGGCTGAAACAGGCTTCGAGACAATGGAATCATAAGTTTTCTAGCATTATGAAGGATGCAGGATGTGTTCAATCACTACACGATCATTCCTTATTCATTAAACGGACTGCTGATTGCATAGTGTTGTTACTTGTGTATGTCGATGACATCATAATAACTGGTGATAGTGATTCCTCTATCAAAGAGCTGAAGCTGTTTCTTCATTCCAGAATACATCTCAAGGATTTAGGTCCATTAAGATATTTTTTAGGTATTGAGATTGCCAGGTCTAATGAAGGAATCTACTTATGTCAACGGAAGTATGCACTAGAACTGATTTCAGAAATGGGTTTGAGTGGTGCCAAGCCGTGTACAACACCTATGGAGCAAAACCTTAGGCTTACAAGTCATGAACTTGATTCGGTTATTCAACAAGAGGCTTCACTGGCTGCTGTCGATTCTTTACTGTTAGATTCCAATACTTATAAAAGGCTAGTGGGCAAGTTGATATACCTTACTATCACTAGACCAGATCTCTGCTATGTGGTGTAGAACCTCAGTCAATTCTTACATGCACCTAAGAAATCCCACATGGAAGCTGCTATTAGAGTTGTGCGCTACTTGAAGTCCACACCCGGTTTAGGTATCTTGTTGTCTGCTCATAGTGACTTGTCCCTATCTGCATATTGTGATTCCGACTGGGCTGCCTGCCCTATGTCTCGAAGATCTCTCACAGGCTATTGTGTGAAGCTAGGAGATTCATTGGTGTCCTGGAAGACTAAGAAACAAAGCACGGTTTCAAGATCATCCGCGGAAGCTGAGTATAGGGCAATGGCTACTACTTCTTGTGAGATTGTATGGGTTACTGGATTGCTTCAAGAGATGGGTGTGTCTATTACAGAACCAGCCACTTTGTATTGTGATAACATGGCAGCAATGCATATCGCTGCCAACCCACTTTATCATGAACGCACGAAGCATATCGAAATAGATTGCCATTTGATACGGGAAAAAATTCAGTCCAAGTTACTCAAAACTTCTTATGTTTCCACAAACGATCAACTCGCGGACATTTTCACCAAGAGCTTGGGAAAGGATCAACACACCTACTTGCTGTCCAAGATTGGTGTTTTAAACCTCCACCAATCTTGAGGGGGAGTGTTAGTTAGTATTCATTTTGTTAGTTGAGTATTCATTTTATTAGTTGATATTCACATAGGCATAAGCGTGTTCATTGCATAACACGCTTTCTTTACTTCTCTTTACTTCATTGTGTATAAAAGGGCATCAGTGTACAAACGTGTGAATAAGAAAAATAATTGATTCAGATATTTCCCTCCAGTTTTACAGAATTCAACAGGGCCATCCTTTACTCTACTATTATTATAGAAGTATGGGGTTCGAGACAAAGAAAGATCATGACAGCATATCAGTTTTTTCTTTATATTTTACTTGGATCTGTTTTTATGTTATTAGCTATTATGTTGCTTCTTCTCCAATCAGGAACCACCGATTTACAAATTTCATTAACCACAGAATTTAGTGAACCGCGCCAAATCTTTCTATGGATTCCTTCTTTCGCCTCTTTCGCCGTCAAAGTGCCTATGGTACCAATTCATATTTGGTTACCCGAAGCTCATTCAACATTAGAGATATTTGATACTATTGAACTAACCACATTGTTAGCTTTAAATTTCAGGGTGTCTATAACAGCTACCATGCCCACAGGCACAAATTCAAACCTTTCGCCTATTTCGTTTTGCAGTGCTCATCATCACTTTTAAAAGAATCTTGTAAGTCTCCTACAACAAATATTATGAAAAAAAAAATTGGTTCAATAACTCACTATATGTTGTTTGTTTTTATATAGCCCTCCCCAAGCTATTGAAATATACGGGGAGGGGTATTTAAAATACATTAGAGTTGTAAATTTAGGTTGACCATCCACTAAAAAAAGACTGGTTACGTTACAAATTTGACAATCCTTTTGATGGCGGATCAAAAGGAGCTGACCCATTTGGTTTGCAAGCCAGGGCGGGGGGTGACGGATTGACCTGCCAATTATTTTAAAATAAATTTTATTATTTTATTTATGATTATACACGTATGATGATGAATTTTGAAAGATTTAGCGTCAAAAAACTGTACTTTTTATTAGTTCTAAAGACAATATAAGTCACAAATGTGAATGGCAACAAAGAGAGCCAAATCCGGTATCGCTCATTTTAACAGTATCCTTCATCAATCAATAAGAGCAAGAAAATATTTTACTTAACTAACGTGGTTTGCAAGCTATTATGTTAATCTGTTGATTGACTATATGTGCACCGAAAGGTTGCTGCTACGGATTCCATCGCCATTAAAAAAAACAAAGAAAACATTTTATTAGAAATTGCTATCTGTAGTTTCCCCAACAGAATCCCATTTTTTCTACACAAGGCTTCAACTCTGATCACTAATATCATCATCCAAACCAAATCCAAAAACAAAAAACCTGAAGGTGTAAGACAGTTGAGTAATAAATCAACAATTTTCAAGAATAAATTTACCAGGGACTGATTTATTTCTATAGTTAGGGCAGCCGCTTTAGCTCCTCTAGTGAAAAGAAAGGAGTTGTAAAAGAACTTGTTAAATTATAGAGAAAATTAAAAGACAAAAATTCATCACAACATTCCGGTTCGGCTTTGCGGGCAAAACTATGAAGATCCTCCTCCAATGTCTCCTTGACTGGTAATTATCTGTAATTGAAGCAGAAATCTCATTCACATTCTAAGCCATTGCGTTAGTTTGCATTTGAAAACGTACTCTTATTAAATTTGTTGTGTCATACCGTATTTTCCAGCACCATTTTATCCGGAATTACTATTTTCATATCTAGTCGGGCATGGATGCTGACTTTTCCCTTGAAAAGAAAAACCAACATTGTCAAACAGTTGATATGCAGAAACTATTCATGGCGGAGAAGACAGACAAAACTAAAGTAGTTGTACCCATCAAAAAAATAATGAAAATTTTAAAATTCCACTATTGATTTTTACCTCATGCATTTAGATTCTCAATGTAATTTTTTGGTTCAAGGTTTCATGAATCATGATGGAGTTTGAAGAATATAAAGTTCAAATCGCAGGAATGTGGAAATCATTTTTTCACTCAAGTTGTGTTTGGATTGGTGTATTATGCTAAAAAGAAATATTTAAATTAAAGTATTTAAAAATCTATTGATTTGAGCTGATATATAATTGGTGGTAATTTCAAATCCTCTAAAAAAATATATAAAAACATATGGGAGCCAGAGGTGGAATTTGAAATACGTATATGAATTCTTCATTTAAACATAAACAATGGTTTAGAATTAAGAATTTGAAATTCACTCAGTTTCAAACACTCCAATTCAAATGCAAACTAATAAATATGAATATTTGAACAGGTGTTGGTATTACAAGTTTATTGCAGAAAAGTATTATTACCTTGAGAGTAATACCAGCTCCAAACCAAACATCACCGGTCACCTTCAAGCTTTCAAGCCCAACAACACTAGGAACTGACTTGAAGCGTCTACGAAAGTCATCGACCTGAGAAAAAGTATAAAAAGAGTTGTGTGACGAAGGAAAGGTAATGGTGGGAGCACCGAAACAAGGGTCTAAGTTGAAAAGGCTTTACATTTTCAAATTCTGGTCCTAGTTCAATGGTAGGATCTGCAGGATTTTCTCTGGCAGTATTCCTTGTCAAGATGCCATCCATAAGGGTGTACAAATCCGACTGAATGAGAGGAAAATGATAATCTATAAATGCTATAAAGAAAATAAAAGGTAATAAACATTCAAGCTGGTTCCAGAATAACCTTTAGCAGAAGTAGGTCTGATGTGGCCTCAACTGGAAGATATCTCGACTTTGGAACACTTAGAGCAAAAGACTCATCAAATAGCTGCAAAATACAAGTAGCAATAAGGGAATAAGCAACATGCTTAACAGAAAACATGTGGATCAAAGTCAAACACAACAATAAGTTTGTGTAAGTGAAACAAATCAACAATACTGCAAATTTTTTTCAAAAAGATAGCAGCTATCCATAGATATTTAAGGCACAAGGCGCACTAAGGGACACAAGTGTCCTGGAGCCTGAGGTGCAAGGCTAGGCGCAAGGCAAGGCAAAATAAGGCGCAAGGTGAATTTAACTAAAATGTATGTTCTAGAAATATACTTCAGTTGAATATTAAACAATAATTAAAATAAAAAATTCATCAACAACAAATAATATACAAAGTCAATTTATTTTTAAAAACAATCAATTAATTAATCGTTAACCCTCTTTGTCTTCTTAAAGAAAACATTAGATGAAAAATTGGATATGTCTTGGAATTAAATTGCAGTTAAAAGCATAAAGAAAAGAGTGGCTGTTAATATATTTAAGTGTCTATAAAATAAAGAAAATTAAAAACAAAAGAAAGAGAACACTGCAGTAATTAAAGAAGTAATATAGAAACACTGTAATTGAAATTGCAAAGAGAATAAAAAAAATTAAGGATGCACAGATTAAAATTAGGTGAAAGATGGTGCTCTTCGCTCAGAGTTTTTATGGAATAAAAGTCTGCTGATACATACATGCAGGATTTTCTAATAATTAAAAAGTTATGGGCTTGGGTTATATTAACTTAGACAAAAATTGCTCACAAACAATTTTCATAGAAGCACGCTTTTTCTAGCCTCAAGCAAGGCTTGCGCCTTGCAAGAGGCGTGTGCCTGGACTCACCTTGCAGGGCTCGCCTCTTGCAAGGTCTGCACCTGGGTGGTTACCCAAGCGCAAGCTTTTTACAACTATGCAGCTATTAACATTTGATGCATCAACCTATGGAAGGTAGAAGTGTTTTTATAGATTTACGAGCGAGTGTTTGCATGTTAATTCTAATGAAGTATAATTGTTACCCTTGAAATGGTAAAGTCCTCTCTCGCAGCACGTCTTGCCACCAGGCTTCCAATGGAATTCATATTTATCCACCTGTCATGGATCGGGAATGATTAGGAATTACAGAAATAGCTAATTTACTCTTGAAAAAGACACTCCCAATAGCAATATCTTACATTGTGTCAATGAATTTCCAGTTCATCTTTGGCAATGGAGTCTTCAAGATGCTCACAAAAAAATCAGTATCAGAAACAAATTAAATATATGGATTAAAGTCCAACCATAAAAAAATTAAAATTAATGCTGACAGCAGCACAAAATAAGAATTAAAATCATAAAAAGGAGTGGACAGTAAGACCAATAACATGGTTTTTTAATCCTGATACGAGTTTGAATAAAAAAGAGAGTGCAAAAACTATCAAACAAAAAACTGACCACAATTAATAGTGATGGATGGAAACAACAGACACATCTCATAATCTTGGAATGTAAGTGAAACAGTTAAATCTCACACAATATATAAGAGATTAAAAAAATCTAAGGTACGCTTACAATAGTTAATAGCTATTTAAGAAACAAACTTCTTACAAATTGAATTGAACTTGAGGCAATTTCAAGTCTGCCTTATGACTCCAGAAAACTAATGAGAAAATGCATGTCGAACAGAGTAAACACAAAATTGGGGCAAACCTTCAGGTTCATGAATAGTTGAAAAACCACTGATTACAAACCTTTAGTTCCAGAACCAAGTTCCTTCAGTGGATCTTACTAGGGCTGTTATTTCTCTATTTCTTAACAAGTAACAACTGAAGTGTTCCTAAAAGCTCAGGTTTCGTATTTGGGCTTTAAGACATGTTATGTTTAATAACACCAAATAGTAGGACTGAGCAAATTTCTAAAGATGAAGATGGTGGGACTCATACACTAAATAAAGAAAACAACTAATTTTGCATGGACTTCAAAAATGTTGAGCATAAACCGACCTTAAAATCTTCTTTCTTCTGCAAACTGTCATTCCCTTCTAGTTCAGAGGATTTTGGCATCACCTGAATACTATGAGAGTTAGAAACACAAACAAAGAACGATGCAATTAAGAGATTTGCTGAGCGTACCTCCACACAGTATTCGATATTGTTTTGAAGTAAATGGTTTAGAATCTCTGGTATTTGATTTAAGGAAGTGAACTGTTGGACTCTGCTTAGTGTATGAATGAATCCCACATGCAAATGTTACAGAAATCTAGGGGAAGGAAAAATTTTAACAAGTGAGAAAAACATTAACGTTGAGGAGGATACTTCTGTCGACAACATGAGCAAGGTTATCAGAACTCAAAATCAAGATATACTCTTTACCCTGCCAGAAAACAAAAATGCTATAAAACAAAGTCCAAAAGAGTATAAATGAGTCTTCAAAATTATGGTCAGACAAAATACGAGTTTGGACAATGAGGCTTGCACCTGAGAGAACATTATATCCAACTTTCCACTGGGCACCAGCTGGAGGAAGACCTTGGCAAGGTTCAAAGAACCCCTTCGCATGTACAAAGGCAAAAACACAAAATTAAGGTATCTTCATAACCCAACGACCCTTCACCAGAGAGCGCAAATGTGAGACCACTCAAATAGCTGTACTTCCACTCAGAAACTTCTCAATTGCATTACAGGAAGCAGACACAGATGGTTTTATGGAAGAAATAAAGCCTCCAGTGGCAAACAAACAAAACCAACTCAGGGAGTTATAAAGTTATAGTAGATTGCCAATTAGACTGCTGCATTCACTCTCCAGATAAGAGAGAAGAAGCACCTTCTTTAGGAATGGAATGAACACAGTTTTTATTTTTTTTAGCAGCATCACAATGCAGGGTTGAGCAGAGTGAGATTTGATTAGCATGGTGCTCAAGCTACTTGAGCACATACGATGTATTAATGAGGAAAACAACAGGAAAGGACCCCTGATTTTCTATTTCTACAGGAAAATAAAGAAACATTAAATGAACTATCTGAAACATATAAAACTGCCAGAGATCAATGCTCAACTATAAATGCAAGGGCTAGAAAAAAATCCAAAACATGAAACATTTCTTTCCTCCAACAACATTCCAACTAACAATAATCAATGCATACAATATCATGAATTAATATTTCTCATTTTTTATAGAACAAACACCAGACTAATTTCCTAAGAACTGAATAATTCAGAACTAGGAAATCTGGCAAAAAAACTGAAAATAAATGAAAATTATGATGGAAGAACTTATCGATTGTCATGTATACTAGATAGTTGTGGGGGGTGGGGGGTGGGGAGGGGGGAAGATAAAACCAAAAATTGAATGAATCGAAGGGAAACAGTATTTTTCAAAAGGCGGTGAAGTAGGAACATCCAATGGGCAATGGCTAAATGAACAATACAAAGTATATTGAACAAAATCAGAGCCAAATAAATTAAACAAAGTAAAAATAGAATGCATTCTATTTCAAATCAGGAAAGGTGACCACATATTTCTAAATGCGACGATGGTAGAGAAACATGACTAGGGAGGGTGCCAGCACTTTACAGATAATACAGTTACGCAAATAAACACACTATTTAAATTGGCAACACAGATGGAAGAGGAATACTTCATGACACAGATACGAGAGAGGGAGAACTAGGAATTAAAAAAAATTAAGCACAACAAAGTTAGTAAGAAATAAGAGAAATTAGCAAAACTAATCTTATTAAAGAGTGTATAATTTGTATCCAAGATGTTTCGACCAATTAACCACAAATTTAACCCAAGCACATTTATTGTAGTGCCCAAATTCAGTACACGTATGACTCATGCATTCATTTAATTATTAGACCATTTAATTATTTTCAAATGAGTTTTAGCCATGCATAATTTATGAAAATGCATTATTTTAAATTATTCATGTTTATGTGATGCACGTTAAAATGTATTTTTCAAGTTTCATGTTTCAGGCGATTATTCGAGGCGGGATCGAGGAAGAGACCGGTGACGATTGTGACAATTTAAAACATGGTATTTTACTCTAAGTTGAAGATGGGGTATTTTTAATAGGTTATTAAGTTTTAATATTTTAAAGTATTATTATGTATTTAGTGATTTAAGAGTTTAAAATTTTAAAAATTGGTGTGTGATCATTTTATGGAAGAGTTTTGAGCAAATTATTAGGTGTTAACTTTTAATTAGTATTTAATTTAGTTACTTTAGCACAAATTTCTCCTAAATTAAAAACACACACACTTTACACACACTCACACACACCTACACATTTTTACACACACTAAACACACACATTCAGATTTTCATATTTTTAAAAGAGAGAAAATTAGGGTTCTCCTTCCCCAAGAGCAGCCGCCCCTTTCTCTGATTATTTCCAGCAGGATTTTTTGTCGAGTTTCTTCAAAGAAATCGTTGCAGGATCGTTCCGGATCAACCTCGCTCTCATCTCCGCTTCGATATCGCCGGTTCGGTAACGTTTATCGTAAAAAGGCACGTATATTCTGTTCTTGATGCATCGATCATGTCATATTATGCGTGCGTTGTTATTTATGCGTAAAACCATGTGTATGTTGTGTAGAAGTTTGAGCAATCACGTTTAAATCGCTTTTGGAGTCCTTTTTAGATCTAAAAATCCCGTTTTTACTGTTCTGGTCGAAACTGCGAATTTCCAGTCGAGATTTTGAGAAAACTTTCAACTAGAAAATTTTAGAACTTTTCGATACCTTCGATTTGATATAAAATTCGAGATTTTTGGATGAAAATTGAGTGAGTTATGATGTTTTTCGTGGGACTGCTCAAACTACGACTTTTACGAAAATTGTGTTCTTGAAGTTATTTGTTGCAGGCTTCGTTGGAAATCGACGGGTGATTGTTTCTGCGTCTAGGTATGATCGGTATGATGTTGGGTCGTTATTTATCATGTCGTTCGGTGTTGATAGGCACTAGAATGCACAAGAAGTCGTAGGAACCAATTGGTGTCAATTGCCGCGTTTTTTTTTCTCAAATTGTATGTATCGTAAGGGAACGTCGTTGTTTGGGTGTCCGTACGAGTTTAGATCGATGTTATGGTGTCTTAGGATGGTCTCAAGGTGTTTAATTCCGTTCCATTAGTCGTTCGATTTGGGAGAATAGATATTGTGTGGGTTTTCCTCGTAGGTGCAGAAAATCGAGGCCACACGGACCCTTACACGGGGTCCGTGCCTTTGTTTCTTTCGCGGTGCCAAATTCCCGAGGCTACACGGACCCCCACACGGACCTAGGCACGGGGTCCGTGCCCCTCCTCCTTTTCGATGTCTTTTTACAGAGTCTAGACGGACCCATGCACGGACCCAGGCACGGGGTCCGTGTCCTTCGCTTTTGAGAAAAATAATTTAGTATGCTTTGAGGTTAGACGTCATGGTTTAGTGCAAGGATTATCAAGGTCGTGTCATGGGAAATTTTAGAATGTCCTAAGTAATGATTGAACTTGAGAGTAAGTATGATTTCTACGTTTAAGTTATGCAAGTTAAGTATGCAAATTTCATGTTAGTGTGTGCAGCAACGGCCCCGATCGATGTCCAATGAATCCCTCAACGCCAAGTAAGTATGTATGACGTGCAAAGAAAATATTTTAAGTTTTTGAGGTATGCTAAATGTCTTGTGACCAAATTATGAATGGGTTTGGAAGTCGGTGAACGTGGCCGAGGACCTCTCCACCCCGTTAAATTATGAACGGGTTAGATCGTGGTTGGAAAGCGTTAAATTATGAACGGGGACCAACCAGCCCGTTAAATTATGAACGGGGATCTCATGTATGTGGCAGTGGATACGTCCCTGTCAGCCCAGTACTGTGGTTTGTCTGATCAGGCGTTTATTATGTATGGGTCACTTGCTTTGAAACATCCTCTATGCAAAATGATGAAGTTAAGTATGTCCATGTATGTTCAAGTATGCAAGCAGGTTTAAGAGAAGTTCATGGCACGTCTAAGTATGTATGTACGTACGTTCAAGTTTATTATGCAAGTTCCAGTTTCAAGTATGTATGTCTTATTTTAAAGTTGCATGCGATTTTATTATGTAGTACTCGTTATCCCAGTTTATACGTGTTGAGTCTTTAGACTCACTAGACTTGATCGATGCAGGTGACTATGTTGATGAGGAGACGGGAGGTGGCGACCAAGGGGCAGGCTTGGACTGAGCGGGAGGCTAGACCCGAGGACCGCCTACGTTATTTTAAGATTTTAAGAAATACATTTATACTCTGATTTTATGAGTGGATTGTGATACATTTTGCGACAGCTTTTCTTTTAGCAAATTTTAATTGTGATGGTTGATTTCAAAGATACTTTATGAATGATGAGTGACGACCGTATGGAGGTTTCTATTAAAGAAAATTTTTAATTTTTCCGCAAATTTTAAGTATGAAAATACGGTTCGTTACAGTTATAGTTTCTAATGTTATTTTCAGAACGGTATAAAATAACTTACATTTGATTCTTGCCATCTTCCCCTTCAGCTGGTGGAGGCACAACATTACTTGTACTTTCTTGGGATTGACTCTGTACATAAAATATTAGGTCACCAAAATTAACATAAAAATCAAGTATAACAAAAGAGAGTCCTATATGGAATAAATCACACAGATGCACCTAAAGCACCAAAACACAAACCATCGTCACAGCATGGATGTTCTTATTTGAGCGCTTTGCCAAGACCTATCACCAAACAAGCAGCAAGTGTCAACTTCCAACATATATCAATTCCAGCTGAGAATAAACAAAGTTACCTTCATTATACCATCATGTGCACTAGTTTCATTAACCAAAATCAAAGGAATGTTGCATCCGTACTTTACATTGAGACCCTGCAAACAGTGCAAAATGAAAACACTCAGAACCAACCTGTTCAATATTTTGTTAAGAGTTAGTATAAATATTAAACCCAAGTTTCGGGGAAAAAAAAGATGGAGTATCACATCGATTTGGTTGACAATCAAGTCCAAGCATGTTAAGCCGTGAGCAATTTCCATAACACACCTGCATCAAACACAAACAAAAGTGAGAAGCTGGCAGAGATATATGGGCATTTGTAAGCTTATAGCAGGCGGTAGAAATTGTTATGTCGTATTTGGATCAATAAAATGTTGCAAAAAGATTTCAAGGGCATTTAAAATTATAATAAACTTGAAATTGGTAAAGATGAACTACTTGTGCAGTTTTCTATTTCTTTAGGAGTGAAATTATTTGTCACCGTATCTAATCCAGGTCTTAGTGAGCAAGGCCAACTTCTTGCAACGCTGTAATCATAATTATCAAAAGTCCACCAGGTATGCGCCTTGGACCAAGAAGCAGGCCCAACCTTTGCGCTTAGACACGGATCCAGGATCAACACTTCAATAAATGCATGCCTGTCCTGTGAAGTTAAGGTGCCTTAAAGGATCAAGGCCCCCATGAATAGTGCCTTAAATGCAGGAATTGCGAATTCAAAGTGCAATTTGATTCTAATCATTTCATTTTCACAATCTTAAAAATACTTATTTATTATGATGTAATAGTCTGTACCCAATCGATGGCATAAAACAATTTTTTTCAAATATTTAGATTTGATAGTATCACGAGATAGTACGTGTCCCTTCGATAAGGCAAGTGCCTTGCCCCTTATGCCTAAGCTATATGATATCCATGTCCCTTGCTGTGCATCGCCCCACTAGAAAATATTTAGATAGTGTCCATTGAAGAAGCTTGTCCAGCCAAATCGCTCTTATTTGTTAAAATAATATACCATACCGTTTTATCTAAAACAAATGCAATAAATTTAAAATAGCAGCCCCCACATCAGTTATAATACTGTCTCATATGATATGAACATTTCCAGGAATGAGAGCAAATAGGTTTAAAGGTAGTGTCTCGGATAAACACTTACTTGGGGGTTTTAAAGCCCATCTTATCTCCCAAAATGCTATTAAACTTCAATACGACAAGTTTGTTCAAAAGCTGCATGGTTTCTTGTATATCTGTGAAAATGGGAAACAGAGCGATAATAGAATCAACTACTTAAAATCAAAGGACTAGAAATGCTATTGTCTAAAGCTCTGAACATATCTTGGTGTTATTTAATAGGAGGGATCATTTAGTTTTCAAGGTCATAAGTCCATGATAATTCCATTTGGCATTCACAAACAATCTAAATTACCTTAGAACCTGTAATGAACTACCAAGACAGTTGCTATTTGCTTTCATGAAGTGGTAGTTTGGCAAAACAAAAAACCTTAATTTACGGAGAAAATAAGATAAAGGAAAATTCATTGAAATATAAGTGATGCCAAAATGAGAAATATGAAGTTTGGGTTTAGGAGATACGAAAAGTAGTTTAAATAGGGTGCTAAAATTCACCTACCAATTTTTTTTTGTGTGTCTGCTTGAGATTCACTAGCATATACATTGAATTTGAATGTATACTAGAGAATCATCCAATCTAGAGATAGTTTTGATGATTGATTCTAAAATAACAGATTTACAGTAAAAAATCAAGTCAAGAACTAAAATATTTGATTCAAGAACCGCTTAGTTCAACTACAACCTATAAGGCCAACGAGGGAAGTAAAAATGAATGCAATTAAACTATTTACCATCAGGAACTGCCTTCAAGTTTTCATAAGGAAAGACAACAAATTTGTCCTTCATAACAGTCTGGTCATTTTGTTGAACGTCCTCCTCTCTTCCACATGCAAGTTCCAAAAAAGCAGTAAGTACGAGTGATAATCATTAAAGTGGAATGAGGACATACAAGAGATAAGTATAAGAAATCAAGGAGGTTTGAAATCTCGTATGAAACTTTAGACAAGCTAAAGAAAAAGTTGCCAACGAAACAAATAAATTAAGGAAGCCCTAAAATCACAGATAATCTCTATAATCACTTGAATGCATGAACAGATAATCTGATTTGCGACATGATCAAAAGGACTAATAACTCATCAAAGCCCATGACTTGTATCACTAAAGTACACTAAATTGTTGACTCAAGCACACTCAAACAGTGTAACCAGAGACACATTTTGATTCTTCAAGAAGCAAAACATTGTTGACTGATGCCAGAGTCCAAAATAGAAATATAAGATGTGACCACAGAGAAATAGTTTGGAACATAAAAATGTATAGCCAAAAACTTGTGCAAGTTGCAAACATAAACATACAACACATTACAGTCCCCAGAAACCTTGAGAATCACAACCAAAGAAGTATCCAAGAAGCACCAACCAACATAATAAAATAATTACAAATTTGTATAGAGCACAAAGATAACTAACACCAAACTAATCAAGACACTAAATTGCATGTAAGGTACATAAGAAATGAATCACTAAAACAACTGAAACATCATTCTTATACCGTGTTGTTGATTCCCCCTCCTCCGCCATTGCTCTCTTTTGCTCTTTCAAGATAGTTTTAGTCATCAAATTACAAAACAAATACACAAACTCCACTGAATCATTTGCAGGAACCGGGTAAGTAATTTTCTTATAAGTATCCCAAGGCATACTGGAATCCACCAGCCCAACAACGGGAATCTGCAGCTTATCCGCCTCCCTGATCACCGAACTCTTCCTCTCCGAATCAAAAATAACTATACAATCTGGAGCTTGCACCGCGCCAAGATTAAATTTCTTGTTTCTGCCCCGAAACTTCTTTGGACTCGAACTATTTGTTAAAAAGCCTCCAAGACGCCAAGTTGTATCATTCTTAATTTTCGTGATCTCTGTCATCTGGGATATTATCTCGTCGAATAGAGAGTTTGTATTGACGAAGAGGAATCGAGCATTGTTGCGAGCAAGCTGGCCGATGAAGTTGCAGGCATTTCGAATGCAGATGAGGGTCTTGTCGGAATCTATGACGCTAATGGAGTTGCGGGTGCCTTCGGAGAAGATTTTGAAATGGTGCTCCGTCACGCGGCGGCCGAGATGAGCATTTGTGCTGAGAAGTTTCTGGATTACGACGGAATGGAAAGACATTGTAAAGTGAAACAAGGGAGTCTCAGCCGTTCCCTCCGAATGGTGAAACGGGGGTGGTCGATGGAAGTGGAATAAGGGCCTCTAGGGGGTTTAAGGACGGCGGCGGCGTCACTACTCAGCTTATCGGATCCTTGACTCAACGGCTTCGGGCCAACTTTGCTTGATGCTCGTGTTCCGATCGTAAGTGATACTTATTTGTTGACACTAATAAGAAATTTAGTACAACTTTTTTTATACAATTTTTCATAATTTAGAGAAATAATTATTTAAATTGATTGTTTCTGGAAAATTTTATGGTAATTTATAATGATTTTGTGGATCGAAAATTTCCTGAATGATTACAAAGTCATAATTGGAATATCAATACTGTATAGATAGATACAGGGGAGCTTATCAGTTCTAGGGTTCCGGTTCCGGACCGGGTGATGCCAGAACTGGTCGGAACCGGTTCCAAGATTTAAACCTTGGAACCAATCTAATATTGGACCGGTTCGATGATTTTTAGACTGGTTCCGGTTCGATTTGGACCGATTCCGAGTTCTTTGTCCAAATATTATTATTTTTAATATATAATTACTTTTATTAATGAAGATTTTTTTATTTAGTATTTCGAGTTGAAACAATACTGAATAATCATAAAAATAAAATAAAATAATTAAAAATTTGATTTTACAATTGAAAATCTAAAAGTCATCACGATTTATTAAAATATATTTTGAATATTCCTGATCTTCATCGGAACTTGAGCTTTGAAATTCATCGATTGCGCCAACAGTCCTATTCTTTTTTTCGGCTGCAAACCAATTGATTGCGCCAACAGTCTGATAAGGGTTGACTCTCCTCCAGTCATTACGGATAAGAGTACCTCTGATGAAAAGAGGTAGTTTGAAAGGTGGGAGAGATTGAATTGCATGTGTATGATGATTATCAATAGGGTCATTCCAGAAACATTCAGAGGCACAATGTCTAGTGAATTTGCTACAGTTAAGACTTTCCTTCAGGACCTCGAACAGAGGTATGCAAAAAGTGAAAAGTCTGAAATTGATACGCTTTTGGCAAGCCTCGTTTCAATGAGATACAGGGGTAAGGGTAATATCATTGAGTAAATTATGGAAATGTCTCATCTTGCTTCGTGGTTGAAAGAACTGAAGCTTGACCTCTCTGAAGACTTGCTGGTGCATCTGGTTTTGATATCTCTTTCTCCTCAGTTTAATCAGTTCAAGGTGATCTATAACTGTCAGAAAGAGAATTTGTCTCTGAATGAGCTCATCTCGACTGTGTTCAGGAAGAGGAAAGATTGAAGCAAGACAAGATAGAAAGTTTTCATTATGCCTCTACCTCGAAGGATAAATGAAAGAAAAGGAAGCTGTGGATACACATCCTCCGAAGAAACAACAGAAGAATCAGCGATTCTCAAAGTTCTGGTTGTTTTTTCTGTGGCAGTAATGGACATATGAAAAGCAATGCAGTAATTATCATGCTTACCGTGCTAAGAAAGGTATGCTTCTGAATATGGTTTATTCTGAAGTTAATTTAACTTCATTGCCTAGACACATGTGTGGATAGATTTTGGTGCAACAACTCATATCAGTGTGTCTATGCAGGATTGCCTGGATTGCCGAAAACCAAGCGATGTTGAAAGATTCATCTACGTTGGTGACGGCAACAAAGTTGAAGTTAAGAAAATAAGAAAATTTAGATTATTGTTAAAGACTGGAATATATTTGGATCTTTACGAAACATTTGTTGTACCATCTTTTAGACGGAATTTGATTATTGTTTCTGTGTTGGACAAACTCGGTTATTCGTGTTCTTTTTGAAATGGAATATTCAGCTTGTTTCTTGATTCAAAATTGGTTGGTTCTGGTTTTTTATTAGAATACGATAATCTTTATTCTTTGGATGTTATTGTTTCATTTAATGAATCCCTGCAAATAAGTAAAGACATTAAAAGAAAATTAACCAATAAGAATTCAGCTGCGTTATGGCACAAGAGATTGGGGCATATCTCTGAAAAGAGAATCATGAGAATTTTGTCAGATGAAATTCTCGAATCTTTAGATTACACAGATTTTAATAATTGTGTTAATTGTATAAAGGGGAAACAAACCAACAAAAGAAGATTTGAAGCCAACAAGTGTTCAGGCGTCTTAGAACTTATACATACTGATATTTCTTGACCAATCCCTTCGGCTGCTTGGAATGGTCAAACAGTATTTTATAACGTTCATAGACAACTTTCAAGATATGACTTCATTTATCTCATTCATGAAAAGACACAATCATTGGATGTGTTCAAAAACCATACCCTGATCGACGATCCGAGAGCGTCTATATATCAATGATACAAGTCTTGTTCATATAATGAAAAATGAAAGTTTCGGATATCAAAATTTTCACTTACCATATTGGATGATTGCCAGTTTAGTCAAAAATTATTCACAAAATAGGCAGTTCCACTCTCTTTCTTTAATTAGCAATTAAGCTAACTTTCATTTCTTCTATCATATAGAATCAATTTATAAACTCATTTGTAAGCTTCATTTTTGATCTCCATCAAACTATAAGTTGTCAAATTCAACTCCTTGAACTTTGACTATCTTAACAGGAACACAGAATCCGATATTTGTATGACCCTCAATGGTTCATGGATACAGTTGGTTGTGGGTTCACATCTCCATGTGAATCAGAATGACATTTATTCTTATTCGAGTTTACCCTAGTTAACCCCATTCTTTTCATCAACTTCTTGATCAAGAATGTTTGAACTTATTTCTGATTGCACCCAACAGAACATGATAAGAGCGTCTAGTAGCATCGTCCCATTATCTCCTAAGTATCGCTGATAGTGCTTGCAAGAACCTTTAGTCATGGTTAGCGTACAGTACGGTCCCTTCAACACATATATCACGATCGAATCTGCAACCATTAGTATATGAGAGTTGCATATAAATTCGATAACGATGTGATTTATTTTGAGTAATAGTATAATCATATGCACAACTGAGGAAACACTTTTCCAAACTACACATGTCTTACTCTGGCCAGAGATTTCTTGTACTATTAACTCATCAGACCATATATGATATCTTTACTCATAGGCGAATGGTGAATCCCCGACTACAATGCATTTGCTCCTATGTATTTCGAAACTACACCCAATCTCGCCACCCGATGACACTCAATTGAGTCGGTAAGCGGATCAAAATGCATACTAGTACGTATATCCCCTACATTATCCGGAGTCAAAGGACTAATGGTGTACAACCATAACTGCGGACTATTCCTATCACACCTTTACTCTATACTTGACATGATTACCATAATCAAAATAGGATTTGAATGATATATCTATATTATGAAGCAATTTAAACAAGAGACATCAATATGACGGTTTATAAAAATTTTGCCATGATGTCCCTATATTTTGAATACACCAACACTCAAGCAACAATAACAATATGTAATACACCAACACTCAAGCAACAATAACAATATATACATATAATCTTATCCTCATATACAAAAATATTCTGTATCATTATACACATAGATATACACCTTGTAAAACTTGTTTCAAAACCTGACATTAAATTCATTATAATACATATGCGGAAGCTATACAATAAGACATCCCGGTTCTTGTCGAGGTGAGGCACGTCACAAGCATCCATTGGCGAAACGGCATCCTATATATCTTCATTACCTGGTCATATAATACATGAGCTATGTGAGTTTATAAAACTCAATAATTTGGCACTTATACGTATCAATGCGTAGAAAGAACATACATATCAAGTCGTGATCAACAATGAATCTTTAAACCATGTCATACTATAGCATATATTCATATTCATTTTTTTACTTGAGCCTCATTAGTTGACACGTACTACCGTGATTTATTTATTATATAGCTATTATTGTGTTGGACGTCAGGGAGCACATTTGGCAACCCCACGTCCCATGAACATATATTGGCCAATAGGTTTGGTGGACTTAAAATCACTCATGATGTCAACAAGCTCTATATCATGTAAAAATCAGTCATTTTCTTTTCATCTTCAAGTTCATGTTCATGTCATAGCACCCATCTTCAATATTCATGAGTTTCTTTCATATTTAATACATAACAATGGAATATGATAATATACTTTCATCAATAAACATACTAACAATGTACATATAACAATAATCAATGGGAAATATTTGAAATTCATAATATTACTCATGTATTACTTCAAGAACATGCCAACAAACAGTCCAAGTGTACGACTACTGGTTTGAGACGATGTTTCTTTCTCTATACTGTCAAATACATAAATAAACCAATCACTATGTATATACTAGGTGAAAATCATTCATTTATTGTCCTCTACATGTATAATAACTAAAAGTGAAGAAAACTTACACCTTAGGAAGTTCTTGTTATGGAGAACTTAATTCTAACTTCAAAATGATGAAAGAAATGAAGAAGGGAGCTTTTGGGAGGAAGAAAACTTGTTTTCTTCGTGTTTTGCTGGTAAAGAGGTGAAGAAATGGTTGGATTTGCTTAGAAAGTTGAAACTTATCTTTTTATACATGAGGCGGCGCCCAGGCAGACATCTTTTACCGCCCGGGCGAAGAAATCTATGCCCTAAACTTTAAAAATTTTATGCAGGTCCACCCGAGCGGACATTCTCATCGGCCCAGGCGAGCAACTTTCGACCCTGCACACTGTTTCATCAAAAATCGCTCCAAAAACGTTTCTTTCTTTCATAATCTGAAAAAGTGGTAAACATAAAAGTTGTAGCCCTATGTCTTGGCTTGAATCTCCAACTAGTTTCATGTCATTTAGAGGTCGGAGTAAAAAGTTATGCTTATCCTCCCAACACGTGTCAGTGAAGGAATGACGATATACACTTCACACTTCGGGGCACTTTTGACTTGTCTTCAACAATGATTTTGACAAAACCCAAAACATGAAAGTTGTAGCATTACATCTTAGTTATCTAATGGTTATAGCATCACATAATTTGGATATATATTCTAATCATTATGCTAAAACCCGTAAAAACTGTCATATTTTAATCTTATTTCCTACCAATTTCATTACACTACTTCTACCTACACATCTTACTATCACTATTTAGACACATATTCATTCTCAATACACCATGGACAATCTAGAAATCATATTCAATCTCAATATCGATATCTCAATCAACATGTAAAACATAATGAGCTAAATAACTACATATTAAATGACATAAACATATTATTATCATTTGTACGAGTAACCGGACATTACAATTCCACTCGATAAGTGAGAACCATTTGGACAGTTGGAGGGAGGGTCGTTCAGTGCATCATCATATAATCACTCATCTATGTGAATAGACATCGATATGCCCTTGTCAATTCAACATGGCGTTTACATCACAGATGTTAGTCTCGAGCTCGAGCGAAATTTATCCTTGTTTTAGGCTGCTGATTCGACTAGGAACCTGTTTAGAATATACGGTACACTTCTTAATGAGTTTCATGATCTTACGTTGCAAGACAGAGGTCTCATGGTACCTATTGTATATTCAAGGATTTTATCTATGCGATTCGCATGAGTATACAGATAAAGTATAATGTCATAATCGAATAAAATCGTAAAATATTATTAAAATAAAGATTTAGTTTTACATTATAGTCAATAAATCCGGAGCCACAAGTTGGTTTGCAGGGCACGTACTCTAACAATCTCTTACTTGTCCTATAGCCAACTACCCATAGATCTTAGACCCATTGCTTCGCGATGCTTTTCAAACAATGGTCCTGGCATGAGCTTTGTTAGTGGATCAGTAACGTTGTCTGCGGAGGCGACTCTCTCGCTTGATGTCTTCTCTTTCCACAATCTCTCGAATTATGTGGAAATTCCTCAGTTTATGTTTGGATCACTGATGAGACCTCAGTTCGGCACCGGTGTTGTCACAGTAGACCAGGACAGGATCAACTATTTGAGGAATAACACCCAACTCTTGGACAAAATTCCTCTTCCAAAAACGCTCCTTTACTGTAGCCGATGCAGCTATGTATTCTGCCTCAATAAATGAATTTGTTGTGGTGTCTTTTTTGGATCTTTTCCAAGATATAGCGCCACCATTGAGCTTGAATACAAATCCAGAGGTCGATTTCAAATCGTGCACATCTGATTGGAAGCTAGAGTCAGTGTAGCCTTCTAATTTTGGTTCTCCACTCCCGTATAACAAAAACAAACTCTTAATTCTTCTCAAGTACTTAAGAATGTCCTTCACTACTTAATAAAGGTTTAGTAGCATGTGTTTGCGTTTAAAACGCTCGAAAATTCGATCGTTTGTGTGAGTTGCGAAGGAGGACGAACGGACTACGAACAATCTTAATTTTGCTCTCCAAAATATCGAAAATTTGTGTGTGAAGTGGACGGCTGAATCGAGTCTCAAGATCCATAGGTTTCTTTTTGTTATTTTCGAAAATTTAGGTGTTAATGGGTTAGGATTTTAGGCTTTTGTTTAAGAATAATTAGGCCCACTAATCTTAGATAAATTAGGCCCATTAATATATATTTAATTGTAAAATAAAAGTTTACAAAATTTTTTTTCAAAATTAATAACTTTTGGGCATTTACAAGTCCTTCGTTTGGCTAAACCAGCTTCCCGAATAAAATCGTGCTTGTCTCGTAAAATAATTTGGACCCATCATTTTTAGAAAATTTTAATAATATATAATCATATTATCAAACCTCAAAACATTTATCGAAAATAATTTTATCTCGGTCGTCCCATGTCTCCTTTCTCCAGCCTATTATCAAATATTCGGATAAAATCTTTATTTTTCATGAAATCATGCAATTAAGCCTTCAATCATATAATATGTATCGTTTAAGTATTTAAAATCAATTAAATAAAGCAATTAAGCAATTTAAATAATTTGCATGCATGCAGTTTATGTGGCCTGATTTTTGAATGTTATGTGATTATTTAATTTAATTAATATGTCTATACGTGTATTAAATGTGCATGTATAAATTTATTAGTATTTATAAATACACTTTATATGTTGATATAAAATATGTATATATAATATTAATATATCATGGATTATCAAAAATTGATAAATACATGATATCATAATAATATGAGCATTTTATTTAATGACAATTAAGAGTCCTACTGAGACAAGGATTAAGAATTCTGATGGGAGATAGATTCCTGATGGGGTCAGGAATCACACTCTATAAATATATCATAAGGGGGCATAAAACATAACTCGAGTTTTTGCACACATAACTAGCACTAAATTCACCAAAATCTTTCCCCCACTTCCAAAGAAGCTTACGGCCACTTGTGAATTTTTACATAAAATTTCGGCCAAGCGTCTTCCATGACCACGCTCCGCGCTACTGCACTGATTCTGGATTTCAGAAATTCGGGCGATCCAATCTCAATGCACAAATCATTTAGCTTATCTAGTGCGATCCAAGCGAGAAATACAGTATCTGATCGTGGATCAGATTTGACGATCAAGAGGAAGAAGATCTGTTCATAGGTATATACAAGAAGAATCATCTCCGTTAACCCGAGATTGATTTGGTGTCCAGCTTTATATACGCGCATGTATAATAACTAAACACCCTATGAATATAAGATAAACATACGACATCCAAGGATAGTTTCAATTGTCAAAACAAAAAATAAAAATAAAACTTCTACTGACTTGAGTGCGAGAAAACTGTTCCATATCACCAATTGTAAGAAATACCTATAGGACTAAGAAATAGAATTGTTATTCTTCACCTCTAAAACCTGTTGTTCCATTGTTCTTCCTTGGGTACCAGATCTTCCGTCCGTAAATGAAAAATATCTCATTAACATTTTTGTTGTCTCAATTTTACCAGCTCCACTCTCTCCATTCACCAAGATAGATTGAGTTCCATGTTCATTACTAATTGTGTAGTGCCCAAATTCAGTGCACGTTTAATCCATGCATTCATTTAATTATTAAATCATTTAATTAATTTTAAAAGAGTTTTAGCCATGCATAATTATGAAAATGCATTATTTTAAATTATCCATGTTTATTGGGATGCACGTTAAAATGTTTTTCGAGTTTCATGTTTCAGGCGATTATTCGAGGCGGGATTGAGGAAAAGAGACCGGGGATGATTCTTGGCAATTTAAAATGTGATACTTTTATTTTAAGTTGAGGATGAGGCATTTTAAAGGGCTTACTAAGTTGTTAGTATTTTAAAGCCTATTATTTATTTAGTGATTTAAGAGTTTGAAACTTTTAAAATTAGCTTCTTTCTTTTTTGTGCATTATTTTAATTGAGGGATTTTATTTAAAGTTTAAAGAGTGTTAGTATTTTAAATAGTTTTATTTATTATTTAATTAAGTGATTTTCCTAATTTACTAATCACACACACACACACTTTTACACACACTAATAACGCCTAAACACACACACACATTCAGATTTCCACTTTTTTTATTTTTTAAAGAGCGAAACCTAGGGTTCTAAGAGGAGAACAGCAGCCGCACCTTCCCTTGTCAATTTTCAGCAAGTTTTGATCGATTATATTGCAAGAAAATCGTGTCACGTTCGTCTCGGATCAACCTCGCTTCTATCTCCGCTTCGGTATCGTCGTTTCAGTAAAGTTTATCATCAAAAGGCACGTATAATCTGTTCTTGATGCATCGATCATGTCATATTATGCGTGCGTTGTTATTTATGCGTAAAACCATGTGTACGATGTGTAGAAGTTCGAGCAATTGTGTTGGGATCACTTTTGAAACCATTTTAGGGATCAAAAATCACGTTTTTACTGTTCTGGTTGAAACTGCGAGTTTTCAATCGATATTTTGATAAAACTTTCAACTAGAGAATTGTAGAACTTTTTGATACCTTCGATTTGACTATAAATTGGAAATATTTGAACAAAAATTGAGTGAGTTATGGCATTTTTTGTGGGACTGCTCAAACTGCATTTTTCAGAAATTATGTTTTGATGTGTTCTTGAGATTTTATTGTTGCAGGCTTCGTTGGGGATCGTCGGATGATCGTTGCTGCGTTTAGGTATGCTTAGTACGATGTTGGGAGTATTTTTGAGGTTTCGGTTCATGTCAATAGGCGCTCGATTTAATTAAAAGTCGTGGGTAACTTTTGATGTCAATTACAATGTTTTGAATGGTATGTGTCGTAGGGTGAACATAGTCGCCTTGGGAATTTGTACGAATTTGGTTTGAGGTTATGGCGTGCTAGGATGAGCCTTGGAGTGTCGATTCATAGTCCGAGCAATCGAGTCTAGAAAGTTAAGCGAAACATGTACAAAATTTTCGTAAGTTCGCGTTTACAGTAGGTACCCGGACCCCCACACGGGGTCCGTGCCCTTGTTCCACCGAAGTGCCTTTTTCCAGAGTCTACACGGACCCCCACACGGACCCTGACACGGGGTTCGTGTCCACCTTCCCTTTCGAGCCTTCTCATCCGAGTCTACACGGAACCCTACACGGAGGTAGGCACGGGGTCCGTGTCATTCACAACTTTGGGGAAAATTTCTATAGTATGCTTTGGGGGGGGGGGGGGGGGGTTGATGGCATGGTTTTAGTTCAGTGATTTACGCAGTCGAGTCATGGGAATTTACAACGTCATAAGGAATTGAATGAGTTCTTATGTAAGCTTGAAATTATGTCTAAGTTACGCAGATAAGCATGCCAATTCATGATTAGTAGGTGCAGCAACGCCCCCGATCGAAGTCCAACGAATCCCTCAACGCCAAGTAAGTATGTTGACGTGCAAAAAGAAAATATTTTAAGTTTTGAGGTATGCTAAATGTCTTGTGACCAAATTATGTTTAGGATTGGAAAGCGTTAAATATGAACGGGGACCAATCCGCCCGTTAAATTATGAACGGGTTAGATCGAGGTTGGAAAGCGTTAAATTATGAACGAGGACCAACCAGCCCGTTAAATTATGAACGGGGATCTCATGTATGTGGCAGTGGATACGTCCCTGTCAGCCCAGTACTGTGGTTTGTCTGATCAGGCATTTATTATGTTATGGGTCACTTGCTTTGAAACATGCCTCTACGCAAAATGATGAAGTTATGTATGTTCTAGTATGCAGTATGTTTATGACAAGTTTTCACGTTAAGGCACGTCTATGTTATGTACGTATGTTCAAGTTTTAGTACGCAAATTCAAGTTCAAGTATATATGTTCTATTTTAAAGTTGCATGCGGTTTTATTATGTAGTACTCGCTATTTCCCAGTTTATACCTGTTGAGTCTTTAAACTCACTAGACTTGATCGATGCAGGTGAGTATGTTGATGAGGAGACAGGAGGTGGCGACCCAGGGGCAGGCTTGGACTGAGCGGGAGGCTAGACCCGAAGACCGCCCACGTTATTTTAACGTTTTTATGCAAGTTTAAAATACACTGATTTTTATGTTTGATGCGAGATGCTTTGAGAAGACCTTTCTTTTAACAAGATCTTTATTGTGAATGGATGATGTAGTGACGACCGTATTGATTTTATTTTCGTATTCAAGAAAATTTTTAATTTTTCCGCAAATTTTAAGTAGTAAAAAGTACGGTTCGTTACAGTTGGTATCAGAGCGGTGTTCTTGTAAAGGGTCACGCCTACTGCCAGCCACAAGAAGCTCACGAAGTCACACCTCAAGTCTGTAAGTTTAAAGTTTTGCATTATGTTATGTAGTAAGCATCAAGTTATGATTTCAGTATGTGCATGTTTTAAGTTTGAGTTACGTGCATCATAAAATATTGATATATGTTCATGCATATTGGGTTTACGTGCTGGGTAATTTATTGGAACAGTATGCCTCCTAGACGTGTGATCGACCGTGAAACAAGGGAGGAGGACAGAGAGCCTCGAGTTGAGGAGAGGGCCAATCCTCCACCACCACCACCTCCAGATATGTAGGCGCAGATGCTTGCGGGTATGACGCAGTTCTTCGCAAAGTTTGTGGGAAACCAGGCTGCAGCGGTAGGTGCAGGGGCGAGGCCCCAACCAGAGGCAGTGTATGAACAGTTTAGGAGGATGAGCCCAAAGGAGTTTGCGGGTACCACTGACCCGATGGCAGCTGAGGGATGGATCAAGTCCATCGAGGTAATTTTCGACTATATGGAGCTTACAGATGCTGACAGGATCCGTTGTGCCACTTTCTTATTGACTGGAGACGCTAGACTATGGTGGGAGAGTGCGTCAGTGGCAGTCAATTTGCAGGTGCTGCCTTGGAATGGTTTCAAGAAGGTCTTCTACTCCAAGTACTTCACTGAAAAAGTACGCTCTCGTTTGACCAGGGAATTTATGACATTGAGACAGGGGGACAGTAGTGTGGCAGAGTTTGTCAGGAAGTTTGAGAGGGGATGTCACTTCGTACCCCTCATTGCGAATGATGCCCAGGCAAAGCTGAGGTATTTCATGGATGGTCTGCGGTCGATCTTGCGCCGTGATGTGAGGGTAGCTGGCCCTACTTCGTATGCCGTCGCAGTATCTAGAGCTTTAGCGGCAGAGCAGGACCAGAGAGATATTGAGGCTGACAGGCAAGGCAAGAGGCCCTATCAAGCGCCGCAGCACCAGCAGCAGCAGCATCAGAGGCCCCCGTTCAAGAAACCGTATCAGGGACCGCCAGGGAAGAAGCCGTATCATGGACCACCAAAGGGCAAGGGTCCAATTCAGCAGCAGGGGCCGCCTCAGAAGCCCGTTGCTTATCCAGTGTGTCCTAAATGCAACCGCCAGCACCCGGGGCAGTGCTTGTATGGGTCAGGCAAATGTTTTAAATGTGGAGCTACGGATCACATGCTGAAAAGTGCCTGCAGTGGAAGCAGCCAACCCAGGGCAGGGTATTTGCCATGCATGCACAGGAGGCGGACCCAGACACCACTTTACTGACTGGTAAACTTTTCTACCTAAGCTCAGTATTATTTTGCCTTGCATGTGGAATTTTTTTTTACTTGGGATTATTAGTGTGCTAGTAATATTTTGTGTGCCTTGGGATATTGAGTTCTATTATGCTTGAGGTTTATGTTAGTAATTTTGGGATATAAGTTTGTGTTGTGCTAACGCATCTCTCAGGAAACATTTTCATAAAGAGATTAGCAACAACGACACTGATAGATTCAGGAGCCACTCACTCCTTTATATCGGAGACGTTTGCTAATCATTTGGACCTCAAGTCCGTTGGCCTAGACGTGAACTTTTCAGTGACAGTCCCATCAGGGGAAGAGCTGTTAGCTACCAGTGTGGTCAGAGATATCGATCTAGAACTGCATGGCCACCTAGTATATGCAGATTTAATCCTATTGGCGATGCCAGAATTCGACATCATATTGGGAATGGACTGGCTGACTAAGAACAGAGTTCTGATCGATTTTCAGAAGAGATCAGTGTTGGTCAGACCGCTGGGCATGGAGCAGTTCCTATTTGAGCCAGCTAGATGGAGGAGTTTCCCTCGCATGATTTCATGCATGCAGGCGAGGAGACTAATTTCTAAGGGGTGTCAGGCTTTCTTGGCCAGCATCATCGCAGCACCTGACATGCCCACTCCATCGCTATCAGATGTGCCAGTAGTCAGAGACTTCCCAGACGTCTTTCCTGACGACGTCACAGGTCTTCCACCAGAGAGAGAGAGGTGGAGTTTGCAATCGATCTCATGCCAGGCACAGTGCCAATCTCTAAGGCACCGTACAGATTAGCTCCAGCTGAAATGTTAGAACTCAAGCAGCAGATCCAGGAGCTTCTCGACTAGGAATTCATCCGCCCCAGTTTCTCACCGTGGGGTGCACCAGTACTTTTTGTGAAAAAGAAAGACGGGAACATGAGACTGTGCATCGATTACCGTGAGCTGAACAAGGTAACGATCAAGAATAAGTACCCGTTGCTTAGAATCAAAGACTTGTTCGATCAATTGCAGGGAGCTACCGTGTTCTCTAAGATAGATCTTCGATCAGGGTACCATCAGCTGAAAGTGAAGGATGCAGATGTCCACAAGACAGCTTTCAGGACCAGATACGGGCATTACGAGTTCTTGGTGATGCCGTTTGGACTGACAAATGCTCCAGCTATTTTCATGGACCTCATGAACCGAGTATTTCAGCCCTACCTGGATCAGTTCGTCATCGTGTTTATTGACGACATTCTCATATACTCGAAGAGCCATGAGGAGCACAACCAACACTTAAGGACAGTTTTACAGGTTCTGCAGAGTCGCAAGTTGTTTGCGAAGTTTAGTAAGTGCGAGTTTTGGCTGCAGAAAGTTGCATTTTTGGGGCATATAGTATCTAGCAGTGGAATCGAGGTGGATCCAGCGAAAGTAGCAGTTGTCAAGGAATGGGTTGAGCCGAAGAATGCATCAGAAATCTGTAGCTTTTTGGGTTTAGCAGGTTACTACCGTAAGTTTATTAAGGGATTTTCATCCATAGCAGTGCCACTCACTTCCCTGACCAAGAAGAATGCTAAGTTTGTGTGGAGTGAAGAATGTCAGAAGAGCTTTGATACTTTGAAGCAAGCTCTTATTTCGGCGCCAGTGCTAGCCATGCCGACAGGGCAGGGTGAATTTGTGCTTTACACCGATGCATCTAAGCTCGGGTTAGGCGCAGTATTGATGCAGCAGGGTCGGGTCATAGCTTATGCTTCCAGGCAGTTGAAGGTGCACGAGAAGAATCACCCGACTCACGACCTGGAGTTAGCCGCCGTTGTCTTCGCACTGAAAATTTGGAGGCACTACCTATACGGCAAGAAATGCCAGATTTTCACCGATCATAAGAGTCTCAAATATTTCTTCACGCAGAAAGAGTTGAATATGAGACAGAGACGGTGGTTGGAACTGGTGAAAGATTACGACTGCGAAATTAGCTACCATCCGGGGAAGGCTAATGTTGTCGCAGACGCTTTGAGCAGAAAAGTGGCAGTTGTCGCCCAGTTGTCAGCTCAGAGACCGCTTCAGTCGGAGATTCAGAGATTTGGTCTAGAGATTTATCGTGAGGGCAGAGCCCCTAGACTGTCTAATCTGATAGTCAAATCTGATTTGCTAGACCGTATCCGAGCAGGACAATCTTCAGATGCGCAGCTACAGAAATGGAGACTGAAAGATGAAGCCAAGGGCAATGTTCTTTACACAGTGACAGACGGCATTGTGAGATACAGAGGTAGAATGTGGGTGCCTAGTGGTGAGTCGATCAGACAGGATATTTTGACAGAGGCACACGCATCTCCGTATTCTATCCATCCGGGAGGTACCAAGATGTATAAGGACCTCCAGATTTTGTATTGGTGGCCAGGGATGAAGAGAGACATCCGCCGATTTGTGTCAGAATGCCTCACTTGTCAGCAGGTAAAGGCAGAACATCAGAGGCCAGCGGGGTTGGTTAAGCCACTCCCCATCCCAGAGTGGAAATGGGAGAACATTACGATGGACTTCGTCGTTGGATTGCCTAGATCAGTCAGAGGTTTTAATGCCATTTGGGTTATAGTGGACCGACTCACTAAGTCAGCGCACTTCTTGCCAGTGAAGACGACTTTCTCCATGACGCAGTATGCGGAGCTTTATATCAGGGAGATCGTTCGATTGCATGGAATCCCAGTTTCCATAGTGTCCGACAGGGACCCGAGGTTCACATCGTCCTTCTGGAAGAGCTTACATGAAGCTATGGGGATGAAGTTGCTATTTAGTACAGTGTTTCACCCGCAGACAGACGGCCAGTCTGAGCGTGTGATACAGATTTTGGAGGATTTGCTGATAGCCTGTATGATTGATTTTCAGGGAAATTGGGAGTCTAAGCTACCTCTAGTGGAGTTCACATACAACAACAGTTTCCAAGCATCCATTGGTATGGCTCCTTACGAGGCCTTATATGGAAGAAAGTGCAGATCACCAGTTCATTGGGACGAGGTCGGAGAAAGAGCGGAACTTGGACCAAAAATAGTTCAGGAGACTGCAGACGTGGTGGTCAAGATTCATGATAGAATGAAGACCGCCCAGAGTCGTCAGAAGAGTTATGCTGATAAGAGGAGGAGAGATCTCGAATTTGCCGTTGGTGATCACATATTCGTCAAGATAGCACCTATGAAAGGTGTTATGAGATTTGGGAAGAGAGGCAAGCTGAGTCCGAGGTTTATTGGACCATTCGAGATTTTGGAAAGAGTTGGAACATTAGCTTATCGTGTTGCCCTTCCGCCGAATCTGGCCGGGGTACACAATGTGTTCCATGTCTCGATGCTGAGGAAATATCTGGCTAATCCTTCGCACATTCTGAGTTATGAGCCGTTGCAGCTGACTCCAGACTTGTCTTACGAGGAAAAACCGATTCAAATCCTAGACAGACAGGAGCGCAGACTCCGGAACAAAGTGACTAAGCTAGTCAAAGTCCGGTGGCTAAATCAATCGGTGGAAGAGGCCACTTGGGAATCAGAAGCAGATATGAGACTTCGCTACCCGGAGTTGTTCGGTAAGACTTAATTTCGAGGACGAAATTTTTATAAGTAGGGGAGGAACTGTAGTGCCCAAATTCAGTGCACGTTTAATCCATGCATTCATTTAATTATTAAATCATTTAATTAATTTTAAAAGAGTTTTAGCCATGCATAATTATGAAAATGCATTATTTTAAATTATCCATGTTTATTGGGATGCACGTTAAAATGTTTTTCGAGTTTCATGTTTCAGGCGATTATTCGAGGCGTGATTGAGGAAAAGAGACCGGGGACGATTCTTGGCAATTTAAAATGTGATACTTTTATTTTAAGTTGAGGATGAGGCATTTTAAAGGGCTTACTAAGTTGTTAGTATTTTAAAGCCTAAAATTTATTTATTTAGTGATTTAAGAGTTTGAAACTTTTAAAATTAGCTTCTTTCTTTTTTGTGCATTATTTTAATTGAGGGATTTTATTTAAAGTTTAAAGAGTGTTAGTATTTTAAATAGTTTTATTTATTATTTAATTAAGTGATTTTCCTAATTTACTAATCACACACACACACACACACTTTTACACACACTAATAACGCCTAAACACACACACATTCAGATTTCCACTTCTTTTATTTTTTAAAGAGCAAAACCTAGGGTTCTAAGAGGAGAACAGCAGCCGCACCTTCCCTTGTCAATTTTCAGCAAGTTTTGATCGATTTTATTGCAAGAAAATCGCGTCACGTTCGTCCCGGATCAACCTCGCTTCTATCTCCGCTTCGGTGTCGCCGTTTCGGTAAAGTTTATCATCAAAAGGCACGTATAATCTGTTCTTGATGCATCGATCATGTCATATTATGCGTGCGTTGTTATTTATGCGTAAAACCATGTGTACGACGTGTAGAAGTTCGAGCAATTGTGTTGGGATCACTTTTGAAACCATTTTAGGGATCAAAAATCACGTTTTTACTGTTCTGGTTGAAACTGCGAGTTTTCAGTCGATATTTTGATAAAACTTTCAACTATAGAATTGTAGTACTTTTTGATACCTTCGATTTGACAGTAAATTCGAAATATTTGGACAAAAATTGAGTGAGTTATGGCGTTTTTCGTGGGACTGCTCAAACTGCGTTTTTCAGAAATTATGTTTTGATGTGTTCTTGAGATTTTATTGTTGCAGGCTTCGTTGGGGATCGTCGGATGATCGTTGCTGTGTTTAGGTATGCTTAGTACGATGTTGGGAGTATTTTTGAGGTTTCGGTTCATGTCAATAGGCGCTCGATTTAATTAAAAGTCGTGGGTAACTTTTGATGTCAATTACAATGTTTTGAATGGTATGTGTCGTAGGGTGACCAAAGTCGCCTTGGGAATTTGTACGAATTTGGTTTGAGGTTATGGCGTGCTAGGATGAGCCTTGGAGTGTCGATTCATAGTCCGCGCAATCGAGTCTAGAAAGTTAAGCGAAACATGTACAAAATGATATCATCTATCTGATACCTTTGCTTGATTTCGTTTTTAATGTTCTGCTTTGTTAAGGTTCTGCTTCCCTGATGTGTTTCTGTTTTAATTGCAGGTGTTGTCTCCGGTGTTGCCAACACAACGAACAACACCCGTACTAACTTGATTTTATTCAGGGGGAGAAAAATTCTCATATTAACTGAAGTTCAACTGAGAAATTGAGTTTGATTCGATTTTGTCCAGAAAGGCAAAAAGGGGGAGATTGAAGGGAAATATTTATTCCTAATTTTAATTGATATATCTTATTGATTTATTTCCCAAATATTATCTTTTCTTTGTTGATATGATATTTAATATTTAATTATGGTTTTGCCTTTCTAGATAATTATGTTAAGATTTTATTGTGATATGATTTCTTCCTTGAATTTAATTTCCTATTGATAAGATTATGTGGAATATTGGGTTTTACCTTTCTAGATATTATCTTTGTGATAAATATCTTCTAGATATAATATTTATGATAATGATTTACATGATATGGTATTATTGATTTTTTTCTAATAGAATTCTTGTTTACCATATCTTATAGATTTCTTTATGGAAGATAAACTTTAGGAGAGATGAAAGCTATACATAAGAGGTGATCAACGTGAGGTGATAGAGGGCGAATAGAGAGAAGAGTGTAGAGAGAGAGACGAAGAAAAATTCAGAGAGTTTTAGTGGAAGAGATTTTTCGTGGAAGAGTTTTTCGTGGAGATAGTTTTTCGTGAAGGTGATTTTCGTGGGAGATTTTCGTGCTGCTTCTCCTCTCTCGGTTAATATTCACTCACGTGTGCACGTTCAGGAATTCAGAGAAAACCTATTCAAGAGACGTGCTGTGAAGAGCGTGATAGAGTGTTGCTCTGAATGTTGAGAACATCTGCGGACAACATCTGGGAAGAAGTTGGCCGAAGATTGCTTCTCGTGGATTTACCTTTTTGGATCACGTTTTTTGCTTTCTTGTTTTAGTTTTATTCTGGTTGTTTGTTTTAGAAAGCATTTGTTTTCTCAACTTGTTGAGGAAATTGATTTTTGTCATAATCACTAGTGTTAGGTTTTTGTGAACGATTGATTTTTCTAGTGATTAATTTTTGCCATAAGGCACCGCACAAGTATTTATACTTGTGCAAATTTAATCTAGTCCATTTAGTTATTGAAAGTGAATTTGTGTTGCAAAATATAATATTTCGCTGCATGTTGTCCGAAATGTTGTAACATCTGGCACAACACTTAATTCTGATAAAACACAAATTTACTATTTTACATCGTATATTGATACTTTTATCATTTTGAGCATCTGTCGGACAAAATAATCCTTACAAGTGGTATCAGAGCCTACTCTTGATATACTAAGTGCTGATTCTGGTTTTTATTTTGTTTTGACAGAAATATTTAATGGACACGTCACTTGCAAACGGAGCACTTCGACCACCAGCTCCTAAACCTCCGGTCCAACAACAGTTTCAACTAAGAAATGAAGAAAAACGCTGGTTGCAAGTGAATCCTTTAGGTGTTGCCCTAGGTGTTGCCACACCTGGCCGCAACATCTGCAAAAATTCAGTGTGCTTGAAATCCACAACTTCTGGAAATTTGAGTGGAGATGACGAATCAGGAGCTGATGATGAAGAAATCACTCTTGAGAGTGTGCAAAAGCTTTATGAAGAGCTGTTTGAAGATTGGACCAAAAGAAACAAGTTGAACTCAAGTCTCATGAAGGAGAACGTTGAACTAAAAGCCGTGGTTGCCAAACTTGAGGTAATTTTGAGAAAAAAGGATTTGGAACTTGGTAAGACCAAAGAAGAACTTCGAAAGGCAACTGAAACCTTGTCCAAGTTTAATTCAAGCACATCCAAGCTTGAATCCATACTTTTGATGGGAAGAGATGACAAGAAAGGCTTAGGCTTCAAAGACAGTGTGTTTGAAATAGGTGAATCTTCCAAGTCTACTGTTTTTGTGAAAGGAAAAGCTGATACATCTCCACAACCACAATCCAAGTCACCAATCAAAAGCTCTCCATCAAAAAGACAACATACTACACATGTCCCTAAGAGAAGAAAACGAAGGTATGTATGTCATTACTGCTTTAAGCCTAGTCATATCAGGCCATACTGTTTTAAACTCAGGGATGACTCCATGAATCGAAAGTCGAGCAGGATGTTGCCCCGAATGTTGTCCAACACTTTCCGCAACACCTCCCACCATCAACCTACGGTAAGACAAATTTGGGTCCCAAAGGTAAAAAAACTCACTGTAAAGTTGTCTATACTTCGTTAAAAACTAATATTGCAGGTCATTGGTACTTTGATAGTGGAAGCTCACGCCACATGACGGGATCACGAGAATATCTCACCGATTATGTTGAGCAAAAATGTGGTAGAGTGACATATGGAGGGGGAGCTAAAGGAAAAATTGTTGGAAAGGGTACTTTGAGTGTTGAAGGACTGCCAAAGCTACACAATGTGCTTCATGTCGAAGGATTAAATTCAAATTTGATAAGCATAAGCCAATTGTGTGATGATAATTTGCATGTCAAGTTTGATAAACATACTTGTGAAGTCTTTGATGAAACTAATATGTGCATTATGACATATACAAGGTCTTCAGACAATTGCTACCAAATAGGTGAGGAACTTTCAAGCAATCATGCACAAATCAGTGAACTCGACCTTTGGCTTCAAAAACTCGGCCATGTAAATTTCAAAACCTTGAAGAACTTGAGTAAGTACGATGCAGTACAAGGTATGGCTAATCTTTCATCTAGTATACCATATGTGTACGGAGATTGTCAAAAAGGAAAACAGACTCGGTGTCACACCCAGCGTTGCCAACTTCTGGGAGAACACGCAGTCTATATTTACTTCACATGGACCTTATGGGTCCTATGGAAGTTGAAAGCTTTGGAGGTAAGAAGTATTCTTTTGTATATGTTGATGATTTCTCACAATTTTCATGGGTTAGTTTCATTAGGGAGAAATCATATACTGTGATAATTCTAGTACAATTGATATTTCAAAAAAATCCAGTAAAACACTCTCGAACAAAACACATTGACATTAGACATCACTTTATTCGAGATTTAGTAGAAAAAGGATTGATTCGAATTGAATTTGTTGGTACAAATAACCAACTGGCTGACATATTCACAAAGCATTAGATTTTGAGAGATTCTCCAACCTTAGGAAATCTCTCAGCATGTGTTCTGCCTAATCATACATAGATGTTGTCTCAGATGTTACAACATCTCGGACAACATCTAACATGCATGTGCATTTCTAGGACTTAGACATACTGCATCTGCATGCATACTGTTATATGTTGTGTTATCACTATGTTGCATAAATCTTCTGGTGCACTTACAATTTCTTGTTCTATCTAAACTTAACACACTTGGATATGCTTAACAATCTGATTAAATCACAAAATAGTTGAAGGATGATCATGTACTCCATGACATTGTCTCATACGAAAAGTGACTTGAAAAGATTGAGTACAAAGAAAAATCAATTATGCATATGCTCTGTATCAGAAGAAAAGATGGGAAAAAGCTACCTAAAAGAGTCCAATGAAGACTGTGCTTTTAGTGTGGGAGCTACCTCTTCTGAATTTAATACAGAAGGCAAAAATAGAAGAAAATGGAAAAAGCTACCTAGAGGAGTCCTAAAGAAGACCGTTCTTCTAGTGTGGGAGCTACCACTTCTATTATCAGAAAGTTGATAAGTCTCTAAGTGTGCAAAAAAAAAATCGAAATATATTTTGAAATTGGACGTGTTGTCAGGAGATGTTTCCAACATTTGTGAAAAAATTTCATTTGTGAACATATCTCATATTTGTTTTCATGTTTCTATTTCTGTTACATTCTGTTATTAGGCATAAATAGGTCATGCATAAACATAACATTGAGAATATTGTTGGTCAAGAGGGTATGCGTATTTTAACATAGAAAATTCGATGAAAATCCGGATTTTGCTAGAAATCCAATATTTGTGATTTTTTATGGTTCAGTGGTGTTAAAATCGATGTGGGTTTCAATTTTGGAAATTTTTTTGAAATGATTTTTGACGCAATTATCTCAGTAATTTTGGATAGTGATTACGAGCTAAAGCTGATCTTGTCTCCTATGAGAACTTAGTTTTGACTATTGTCTGGCTATGGAGGTAGATGTCCATTCTGGACAAAAAGGGGGAGAAGACGTGACTCAAACTCAAGGGAGTGTGAATTGAAAAGATCAAATGATATCATCTATCTGATACCTTTGCTTGATTTCGTTTTTAATGTTCTGCTTTGTTAAGGTTCTGCTTCCCTGATGTGTTTCTGTTTTAATTGCAGGTGTTGTCTCCGGTGTTGCCAACACAACGAACAACACCCGTACTAACTTGATTTTATTCAGGGGGAGAAAAATTCTCATATTAACTGGAGTTCAACTGAGAAATTGAGTTTGATTCGATTTTGTCCAGAAAGGCAAAAAGGGGGAGATTGAAGGGAAATATTTATTCCTAATTTTAATTGATATATCTTATTGATTTATTTCCCAAATATTATCTTTTCTTTGTTGATATGATATTTAATATTTAATTATGGTTTTGCCTTTCTAGATAATTATGTTAAGATTTTATTGTGATATGATTTCTTCCTTGAATTTAATTTCCTATTGATAAGATTATGTGGAATATTGGGTTTTACCTTTCTAGATATTATCTTTGTGATAAATATCTTCTAGATATAATATTTATGATAATGATTTACATGATATGGTATTATTGATTTTTTTCTAATAGAATTCTTGTTTACCATATCTTATAGATTTCTTTATGGAAGATAAACTCTAGGAGAGATGAAAGCTATACATAAGAGGTGATCAACGTGAGGTGATAGAGGGCGAATAGAGAGAAGAGTGTAGAGAGAGAGACGACGAAAAATTCAGAGAGTTTTAGTGGAAGAGATTTTTCGTGGAAGAGTTTTTCGTGGAGATAGTTTTTCGTGAAGGTGATTTTCGTGGGAGATTTTCGTGCTGCTTCTCCTCTCTCGGTTAATATTCACTCACGTGTGCACGTTCAGGAATTCAGAGAAAACCTATTCAAGAGACGTGCTGTGAAGAGCGTGATAGAGTGTTGCTCTGAATGTTGAGAACATCTGCGGACAACATCTGGGAAGAAGTTGGCCGAAGATTGCTTCTCGTGGATTTACCTTTTTGGATCACGTTTTTTGCTTTCTTGTTTTAGTTTTATTCTGGTTGTTTGTTTTAGAAAGCATTTGTTTTCTCAACTTGTTGAGGAAATTGATTTTTGTCATAATCACTAGTGTTAGGTTTTTGTGAACGATTGATTTTTCTAGTGATTAATTTTTGCCATAAGGCACCGCACAAGTATTTATGCTTGTGCAAATTTAATCTAGTCCATTTAGTTATTGAAAGTGAATTTGTGTTGCAAAATATAATATTTCGCTGCATGTTGTCCGAGATGTTGTAACATCTGGCACAACACTTAATTCTGATAAAACACAAATTTACTATTTTACATCGTATATTGATACTTTTATCATTTTGAGCATCTGTCGGACAAAATAATCCTTACACTTATATATATTTCACTGATCACTAAACGGGACGCAAGGTAATACAAGACTCCTGTCTTGTGGAGGTAAGCTAACTTGGGCATATCATCAACCCCAGCAGGGGTAGCTTCCATATCTTTCGGGTATATACTGAAAATAACAGACACTATCTGAAAATGGAAGTGGCTCTAACTGTTCAATTTAGGTACTTTCTAATGTCGAGAGACGGACATGTCAAATGTTGCTAAACAAGTTAGAATTTGATTCTGTTACATATTATACTTCAACCTTTTATTGTTTTTGTTGATCTATTCTGTGTTTTCTCAAACTGAGCTCATGCATGATTCAGTACTATTCAATTCATTGATAGCGTTTTCTACAAGTTCTTGCACAAAACCTGATTAATATATCATCATAGATCATTATGACTTTTGCAGTCTAATAAAACTTCAGATTTCATGTGATGATATAGTATCTTTATCAAGAAACTGCAGATTTGTATTTTATTTGTAACGTGCTATGACCTCAAAGAAATTTATCACTTTAAAACGTAGAACTGCCAAGGCTGTTAAGGTATACCTAAAGATTCTTTTTCAGTTAGAAGGGTACAGCTTATGAACTTTTTGCATACTTACATATGGTTCTACCCGTGGCAGAGAACTTATTTGCATAATCAACTATAATATAGATAAAAAAAATGTAATTGAATTGGAATGTCAAATAGGACTTACGGTCTTCCCATTCAGGGGCGGAGCCAGAAATATGGCTCCGCCGGACTAGAATTTTAAACAGTAGAATTTTTTATTATTTTAAATTGATATATATGGGCTAATATCATATTATTCTAAAATTATACAAAATTTACCTATAAATTTTTTCAAAAAAAATTGGGCCACCCGGGCTAAAGCCCGGGTACAAGCGCTATGAGCCCGGGTACAAGCACACATAGCTCCGCCCCTGTTCCCATTAGAAGTAACTATGGCTGCATCTGTTCCTTTGATCTCTGCAACTTTTCCATCGATCCAGGCGACTTCATTGCCCAGCCCAGACATTGGTTCCAACGATGATGTTTACGGGAGTTCCTTGAATCATTGCAGAAGCAGAAGCCATCATTGTTCACTAGTGATGAAAGAATTGAAAAATGTATATAAATCCGACTATATGATCAACCTAAACTCAACATTTTAATCAAGCAGATTTGTATTTTTTCTGATACATAGGTTAGTTATTCTTCATACGTTGAATAATAGAAAGTTTGACTAAGATTCAGCTAGTATGTCGCGTCGTGAATGATGTAATCTCCAACATAGCAGAAGAATTCCAATGGATGTTCTATTTTTGGCCAAATGGTTGAGATCATGGGTAGAGGGGGTATGTATTGAGGGGTTCAGTACTTGACCCACTTTAACTTGCAAGATGTCAATTTTCGCCTATACGTTGTTAAATGTATTCAACTACATCCTAGCTTTTGATCCCCCTAAAATTATAATATGAAATTCTGCACTCCCTTGCTACCATGTTTTATATCCTCTCTAGTTCACATTATGTCAGTTCTTCAAGATCTCAGAATGCCAAATGACATGCTACGAAACTCTTTGCTATGAAAAAACGAGATCCCTCGTCATGACAGCCGATCGCATGCGTAAGAAATCATCGATTAACTTTTAAGTGGATCAGCATAGGAAAAGGCTTGTGTGCACTACTGCATTCAATCCAGCAAATCATTGCCAGTTGATACATAAATTGGTTGCATCATTGCAGGCAGATAATGTGTGGTGGACCTTTTGGCGTGGCTAATCATGATTTCAATCTCCATTCTACATCATATAGGAAAAGAGAATATGTAACGCCCCAGATTTGATGACATCGTGATATGAGTAGTACAAATCAAATCTTTTAAGCCCTCTTCAACTGTACAGTCCATTACATTGAACAGTCTCGGAATCCCTCTCATTCCCGTGTGGGTCGGTTCATTCATGTTCCCTCCACCTAGAAGTCTGCCAGGAGCCGCTCATTGTCCGTGCAACTGATGGCACCGGCGATCACCCCCCGCCCTCTTCGGCCCCGGGCCTCACAGAATACAAGCATCGAAAACCATATATCTTATTCTTAACTAACAAGATATTAATAGCTTCCTTGATTTGTGTTCTAATTATGCATGAATATTATCTAGAAAAACTCATGATTATAAGTACATTTTGACGTATAAATTTATTTTATTAAGGCATTTTACATGTATGAAAAAGTATTATAAGTGATTACTCATATAACAATGAGTTTTTGGGTTTCTTACAACGTTTACAATATAAAAAATCAGAATAATTTTGTTAACCTAGAAAGTTCTCCATCAAAAACTTTAAAAGGTTGTTTAATTGTATTAAAACCTTCAAAAATGTAATTGCTTAAACACTAATTTTCATGTGTGTAGCCTAGTTAGTATGTCATATTATTCTCCATACAAGCATATTATAAAGCACAAAAACTTTTGTGAGACGGTCCTACGAATCTATTTTATTAGACAGATCTAGTAATCCATGAAAAAATATTACTTTTATGTCAAAATATTATTTATTATTATAAATATGAACATGGTTGATATGTCTTACGAATAAAAATCTGTTAAACTATCTCACAAGAGACCTATTAATTATAGAGATACTAGTGAATATTCGCATTCATTTTTTGTATCGAGTCTGACTTAGAAATTATTAGTTTTCAAAACGTAAACATTGGCGAATACAGAACTTGATTAGAGGAAGACGATATCGAATTAAAGTCGATGGTAGCCGATTAAGAGCTCGAAACGTGGAAAAAATATGCATGAAAAATTAAGTTTTCATAAAAAGTATCGACCATCGTGATTCATCACCTAGTTGATCCACATCTAAGAACATGAGATCAACTTTTTACTGTCACTATACCAATTTAGAATGTTGAAAAGGCCTTTTTTCTCATCCACCAACCTTTAGTATTGCGGGCCTCATAAAATATTATGTATTATTTTATGAAAAGTGAATTTTTTTTTTCTTTTCATTAGCGTCGGTGGAAATTCGCAAAAAAAAAAAAATGAGATGTACTTTTTCCTCTTCGATAGGGTGGAGGGAAATTTATGGCCTTTTTAGTGGAAATATTTAATAATTGCCATTCACATGGAATAAATTTTTGTGGGCTATTTTCAAATACTTTTTTTCTTGCTTTCCGACCAAGCCTTCTTTTTTTTTTTTTTTTTGGGTTTTAAGAATACAATGCTTTTTTTTTTTCATGATATTTGTTAAATTTTTAAATGGTGGTATTATTTACATTATATTTTTATTGAATATAGATTTCGTAGTATAAATTGATGACTATCCCTTTATTGATTGTTAATTTTTTCTGAACAAGTGAGAATATTTTAGTAATATGAAACGAAATAATACTCATTTTCTGATGTTAGTGAAACACTATAAACCAATGGATGGTGACGAGCCAATTTTTCTCCAAATTATAGAGTACCTAAACCTATTTCGATCCATTTTATCCAAATATTCCTCTTTTAATTATAGCGTGATCGAAGCAAGGTTCCAAAATTCGCTATGTGCTAGTCGAACGCTGGAATATCGTAGCGCCTAGGCCACCTATACGGGGACTAGGAGAGGGTTTAAACATGATAAAATTGGAGAATTTTAGAAATTCTAGTTAATAGATGAACCATTTTAATTATTGGGACTATTTGTAAAGTCAATAGACTCAGCTCGTGTTTAAGTTAGTGAGCTTGTGACATTAAATGACTCACAATTTATTATATATTAGTATGTTTCCTAACCCTAGATGAACCCATTTGTTTCCAACTGTTATAACTCTATTATCCCGTCGTCGAAATCTTGGAAATTCAGGAAGACCACCACCGCAACGGTTATAACAAATATAATCACTATTACCCAAACTACACCACCCTAAGGCCACTTAGGCTGGTCGACTAGCACCATTTCGGTGAGGTCGGCTGACGCCTAGCACCTAGGCACCGCCTAGGGCGAATTTTAGAACATTGGATCGAAGCAAGATAGTTGGAAGTGATCAAATTCAGGTTAGGGATCAATAATTTAGGTTGCATTGGATGAATGGATTTGAAATATATTGATTTCGATTATAATTTTACTGCTAACAATAAAACAATAGATGAAATCCTAAATCCACATCTTACTTATTTACACATTAGTTGCACAAAGTAGAATGTATTTTAAATTTTTTGTTATTGGGTGAACTTGAAATTCATTATCATTAATATGAAACACTATATAAACATGCAATAAGTGAATTTTTGTATGGTCTTATTTATCTAAAACTATAAAAATACATTTGAAATTCATGAAATTGAAATCCATCGATACATAGCTATAATACATTGATAAATTTATTGGACCAAAAAAAAAACACATAATAAAATCAAATTTATTGTTCGTTGAAGCAAATGTTTGTTTTACTTGGATTAAATTTATTGTTCACATTAATTTTCTTCTAATCTTCTGTCTCGTCAGATATTTTCGTAATTCTTTGTTGCTAGATTGATCTAAAAACTGTGAAGAAAAATTTTTATCCCGGAGGCCAACAATAGTACTAAGCCTATCAAAAGACGAAACATGTTAAATTTAAATTGTTTTATATGATTAATTGACTAATTAATGCATATATAGCTGACATGAATTGTAACGTCCACCTATTTTTAAAGGTGAAAACTATTTCTTTAAAATATGGAAAATTTAAAATTTTAAATAATTAAACATTCAAATTTTCATAAAATTTATTTATAATGCAACTAAAAAATTTCATTCATTCATTCAAGAAAAAAAAAACTTCGACATGAAAAATATAATCATTTCCACATATTTACAATAAATCCTTCAAGATCACACAAAAATTTATCCATGTTAACAATCACCTGAAATAAAAATAGTAAAGTTTTTTCAAATTAACATTAAAAATATTATCAAACTGTCGGCTCAAAATTTACCAAACTATTGTATCAAACATTCAACTCATGAGAAAATGACATAAAATTCATGGAAACCGAAAAGTTTGGAAAATGCCTGCCAGTACTGGTTGTAGGTCCCTCGGACATTATCACCTCACTTTGGATTCGAGTGTTATAGAGAATAAATCGATGGACACTGGACAGTGGTATGAATACATGCAAAGGTAACAGTGGGACGACAGGGGTAGATGAAGAAGAATTTAAAATGATATATCACAAAAAGAGTAATAAGAACGAAAAAACAAAAGAAAGCCATGAGTGTGGATGCTATGGATGCTATGAAGCAAGGTAAAAACAAGGACATGTCGAGTCAAGCGATGTCATACATCATGCACCACATGATGCACACGGTTGTAGAGGATCACACCTTGAATGCTTTTGGAAGATAGGAGAATACTCTTTTGTTAGATTTTTGTAACAAAATTCTTGTTGGAAATTTTAAAAAAGTTTAGAATTTGAATGAAAGTTATGGCTCATGAATGTGGGAGTGTCTTTTGGCTCTCCACATTCTTGAGATGGTTGTGGCTCATTATTGTGGAGTGTCTTTTGACTTTCCACATTCTTGAGTTACTTGAAGACCTTTGGTTCTTCATATTCATGAGTTAATGGGAAGATTAATTGAGTTAATTAATCTTCCATGACTCTTGGTGTGCATTTTGAGGCTTATATATAGTGAGTTCATTTCCTCATTTCAAGTACATGAAAATCTTTTCTCTTTAAAGTATTCTCTTGCATTTCATATTGTTATCTTTCCATTTGGCCTCCGTTAAATCTCGGTGATAAAGTAAAGGTACGTTTTCAGTTCGCCGTAGTAGTGTCTCGTGCTAAGTCACTGCTGGTTATTCCGTTGTATCCTGGGAAGACGTCCGCTGAAACCTCGAAGAACATACCGGAAAGGACGAATCTGTTTTAAGGAAACTTTACACGCTACAGGCCTCGGTTTGGTTTTACTTTCTTTTATACAATAGTCATACTGTAAACATTACACTTGTTTCGGTTATTGCTTTATCTCTACAAGTTCGTTTCTACGCTACTGTTTTTAGCCATTTTTCTAACAAACTTAAAACAGATTACTCATTACGTGGTTTGTTTCAGATATGGCTACTGAAAACAGCGTGCAAAGGGAAACCGGTTATGTTGTCCCTACTGTGGCTCAAGTTGTCCCTCATGTTACCCCACGTGGTGCTGCAGTTGCTATCCCAGCGAGTCACGGTAAAAGCCTGTGAAGTTCACTGGTGTGGACTTCAAGAGGTGGCAGCAGAAAATGTTGTTTTACTTGACAACACTGAACCTGGCCAGATTCCTATTCGGGGATGCTCCTAACCTGAAAGAGGGTGAGGGAGATGTTGAATACGTCAGTGCACTGGAGGCTTGGAATCATTCTGATTTCCTATACCGAAATTATGTGCTGAATGGATTGGCAGACTCGCTGTATAATGTGTACTGCGAAAAGAAGACATCCAAAGAGTTATGGGAATCCCTTGACAGAAAGTACAAAACCGAGGATGCCGGGGCCAAGAAATTTCTTGTAGGCCGCTTTTTGAATTTTAAAATGGTGGATTCTAAGCCGGTTATCAGCCAAGTTCAAGAACTCCAAGTGATTCTTCACGAGATTCACGCCGAGGGGATGACGTTAAGCGAATCATTCCAAGTGGCTGCTGCTATTGTTGAGAAGCTACCACCAGATTGGAAGGATTTCAAAAACTACTTGAAACACAAGCGAAAGGAGATGAACGTTGAAGAGCTCATTGTTAGACTTCGCATCGAGGAAGACAACAAGAGTTCGGAAAGACGATTGTTTTCTCCTGTTGTCGCTAAGGCAAATGTTGTCGAGCATGGCCAAAGCTCGAAAAAGAGAAACTTCTCTCCCTCCAATAAGAAGTTGAATCTCAGACCCAAAGGAGGTGTTTCAAAGAAGAAGTTCTTTGGAAAATGCTATAACTGTGATGGGATGGGTCACAAGGCATCTGAATGTAAGAAGCCAAAGAGAAACCGAGAGGTGAATATGGTGGAGAACATATCTCAAGAGGTTTCAAACATGAATCTCTGTGCTGTAATATCAGAAGTTAATCTGGTGGGTTCGAATCCAAGGGAGTGGTGGATCGACACTGGTGCCACTCGTCATGTTTGCTCTGACAAGGAGATGTTTGTAACTCTTGAGGAATCGGAGAATGGTGAAAAACTATTCATGGGAAATTCCGCCACTTCTGAAATTAAGGGTCAAGGAAAAGTCGTCCTAAAGATGACATCTGGAAAAGAACTGACTCTGAACAATGTGATGTATGTACCTGACATCCGCAAGAACTTGGTCTCCGGGTCGCTTATTAACAAGCAGGGTTTTCGCATTGTCTTTGAGTCAGATAAAGTTGTTTTGTCGAAAAGTGAAATGTTTTTTGGCAAAAGTTATGTTTGTAATGAGTTATTCAAACTCAATGTTATGGCTGTTAAGCCCGTGATGAATAAAGTTAATACTTTTGCTTACTTGCTTGAGTCTTCTTGTTTATGGCATGGTAGACTTGGACACGTTAATAATGATAAAATACGTAGATTAATTAACATGAAAAGCATTCCTGCATTCCAAATTGATAAACAACACAAATGTGAAACTTGTGTTGAGGCAAAACTAACGAGATCATCTTTTCGAACTGTTGAAAGAAATAGTGAACCATTTGATCTAATTCACAGTGATATATGTGATCTAAAAAGTGTGCAAACTCGTGGTGGAAATAAATACTTTATCACTTTTGTTGATGATAGCACAAAATTTTGTTATGTGTATCTCCTCAAAAGTGAGGATGAAGCTATTGACAAATTTGTCCAATATAAGAGTGAAGTTGAAAATCAACTTAGCAAGAAAATTATGGTGCTAAGAAGTGATCGTGGAGGTGAATATGAATCACCATTTGCTGAGTTTTGTGCTCAACACGGTATCAAACACAAAAGAACTGCACCTTATTCTCCTCAGCAAAATGACATTGCAGAGAGAAAGAATCGCACATTGAAAGAAATGATGAATGCGTTGTTATTAAGTTCTGGTTTACCACAGAACTTGTGGGGGGAAGCTATTCTAACAGTTAATTACCTTTTAAATAAGATACCCCGAAACAAGCTAGATAAGAGTCCATACGAGTTATGGAATGGTAGAAGTCCTTCTTACCAATACTTGCGAGTGTGGGGGTGTCTTGCTAAGGTAGCAGTACCCACTCCAAAGAAAGTAAATATAGGTCCAAAAACTGTTGATTGCATTTTCATTGGATATGCTCAAAACTATACTGCGTATCGTTTTCTTGTACATGAATCTCAAATACCTGTTATTCATAAGAATACGATAATGGAATCAAGAAATGCTTCGTTCTTTGAACACATGTTTCCATACAAATCTAAGGAAGAACCAAGTTCATCCAAAAGATTGTATGAGACAATTGATAAAGAACAAGAGCTTGATCAAGATATTGAACCTAGACGTAGCAAGAGAGCTAGGACTGAGAAATCCTTTGGTCCGGATTTCATCACTTTCATGATGGAAAGTGAACCTCAAAGCTTCAAGGAAGCAATCAGTTCATCTGAGGGACCTCTATGGAAAGAGGCTATCAATTCCGAAATGGAATCCATTTTGCAAAACCATACATGGGAATTAGTAAATCTTCCTCCGGGAAGCAAACCACTAGGCTGTAAATGGGTTTTCAAAAGGAAAATGAAATCAGATGGAACCATAGATAAGTATAAAGCCAGATTGGTAATTAAAGGTTACCATCAACGTGAAGGGCTTGATTACTTTGACACATATTCTCCTGTATCGAGAATAACCTCTATTCGTGTGATACTTGCGATTGCCGACTTGCAGAATCTTGAAGTACACCAAATGGACGTAAAGACAGCTTTTCTAAATGGAGATTTAGAAGAGGAAATTTACACGGAACAACCTGAAGGATTTTCTGCGACTGGGCAAGAAAACAAGGTTTGTAAACTAGTGAAGTCTCTATATGGCTTAAAACAAGCGCCAAAGCAATGGCACAAAAAATTTGATAAAGCCATGATGGAAAGTGGATTTAAATTCAGTGAATGTGACAAATTTGTATACATAAAGAACACTGAAATTGGATATGTGATTTTATGCCTTTACGTAGATGACATACTTATCATTGGTAGTAATGATAAGATGATCAAATCCACCAAGAAGTTATTGAACTCAAGATTTGATATGAAAGATTTGGGCTTAGCCGATGTAATCCTTGGAATTAAAATCCATAGAACATCAGAAGGGCTAGTCCTAAGTCAGTCACATTATGTTGACAAAATACTTGAGAAATTCAATAACGATGACTCTGCATTGACTAGAACCCCAATTGATATCAGTCAGCATCTATCAAAGAATCGAGGTGAGAGTATGTCTCAATTAGAATATTCTCGAGTCATTGGAAGTCTGATGTAATTAATAAGTTGTACAAGACCAGGCATAGCTTTTGCAGTGAGCAAATTGAGTAGATTCACGAGTAATCCAGGAGTTGAACACTAGAAAGCAATTATCAGATTGCTAAGATACTTAAGGTACACTCGTGATCATGGACTGCACTATACCAGATATCCTGCTGTTATTGAAGGATACAGTGATGCAAATTAGATATCTGATATGAAAGATTCAAAATCTACAAGTGGATTTGTATTCACTTTAGGAGGTGCAGCAATTGCGTGAAAATCTTCTAAACAAACTGTAATAGCCAGATCCACGATGGAATCTGAGTTCATAGCTCTTGACAAGTGCGGTGAAGAGGCTGAATGGCTGCGTCAATTTTTAGAAGATGTTCCAGGATGGGAAAAACCTGTGCCAGCTATATGCATACATTGTGATAGCCAATCTGCGATTGGAAGGGCACAAAATAAAATGTATAATGGTAAGTCTAGGCATATACGTCGTAGACAAAATACCATCAGACAACTACTCTCAACTGGAGTTATCTCTGTGGACTATGTAAAGTTAAAGGATAATATAGCGGATCCGCTAACCAAAGGGTTAAACAGAGAGTTAGTTGTGAAATCGTCAAGAGGAATGAGGCTCAAGCCTATAGAATAAATTAGTGCGAAGGAAAACCCAACCTACTCTGACTGGAGATCCCAAGAACTAGTTTCAATGGGAAAACCTAATCGCACTAATTTGGAAAATCACTTTGGGGGTTATCTCTAGTCCATTCCTATTATGAAACAGTGAATGTTGAAGATAAGCTTACGGCTTTTAATGATTCTGATAAGAAGCAATATAGAATCATTTATGTGAGAGAGAAGTGGGGCCGCTTCGAAGGAATTGCAGGGCTCAATTCTAGACCCTCTTGCAGAACCAGGCGTGTATTCATGGCCAAAACGAACACGATCATGAGAACTGAATAGTATCAGGGAGAGTCTTGTGTGAAGTATATCTTAATTTACCTAAACGGCATAACAGTTCAAGGACAACATGTCTACTGGTCAGCTAGTAAAGCAAATATATTTCATAAGGGAATGTTCAAAGGGTAACACCTACCTATCTTATGCAGGATTCAACTGTAGAACTTTGTCACAAAGATTTGTATCAATTTTCATTCAAGTGGGCGATTGTTGGAAATTTTAATAAAATTTAGAGTTTGAATGAAAGTTATGGCTCATGAATGTTGGAGTGTCTTTTGGCTCTCCACATTCTTGAGTTGGTTGTGGCTCATTATTGTGGAGTGTCTTTGGACTTTCCACATTCTTGAGTTACTTGAAGACCTTTGGTTCTTCATATTCTTGAGTTAATGGGAAGATTAATTGAGTTAATTAATCTTCCATGACTCTTGATGTGCATTTTGGGACTTATATATTGTGGGTTATTTCCTCATTTCAAGTACATGAAAATCCTTTCTCTTTAAAGTATTCTCTTGCATTTCATATTGTTATCTTTCCATTTGGCCTCCGTTAAATCTCGGTGATAAAGTAAAGGTACATTTTCAGTTCGTCGTAGTAGTGTCTCGTGCTAAGTCACTGCTGATTGTTCCGTTGTATCCTGGGAAACAGACGTCCGCTGAAACCTCGAAGCACATACCGGAGAGGACGAATCTTTTTTAAGGAAATTGTACACGCTACAGGCCTCGGTTTGGTTTTGATTTTTTTTATACAATAGTCATACTGTAAACATCACACTTGTTTCGGTTATTGCTTTATCTCTACAAGTTCGTTTCTACGCTACTGTTTTTAGCAATTTTTCTAACAATTCTTTTATCCATTATTTTCCATTTCATTTATTTTGATCAGTTGTATATATAAATACTCTTGTATTCATTCAAGGAAACATACGGAAGATTTAATATTTCCCACAACACATTTCTCTCATCTATCTTCTTCTCATTTCCTAACTTGATATCAGAGCTACAATGGCGGAAGCTACTTCGACTCTTGGGTCAAGCCCCACCACATTCGCCAATCCTTCAGCTAACTTTATGATGACAAACCCAGCTAATCAGATCAATTCCGTCAAGCTCAATGACGAGAATTTTTTGCTCTGGAACCTTCAAGTTCTAGTTGGTATCCGAGGTCTGGGTCTCGAGCTTTTCATTGATGAATCGTCATCTGTTACACCCAAAGATTCTCAATGAAGAACTTATGGAAGGTTTGAATCCATTATACGTTTCCTAGCATCGACTGGATCAACTTCTATTCTCTTTTCTATTAGCATCCATGACTTAAGGAATCCAAGGCCAGATGGTTGGCTGCCATACATCAGCTCAGATATGGAAAAGAATTTTCACACTATTTGCCACTAGATCTAAAGCTCCTATAATGCAATACAAACTTCAATTGCAGACTCTAAAGAAGGGTAATCTAAGCATGAAGGATTACCTTGGCAAGATGAAGGGTTTTGTGGATACTTTGGCAGCATGTGGCCATTCAATCTCTGAAGATGATCATATACTCTACATTCTTGGAGGAGTGGGGATGGAATACGACTCTGTTGTCATACATGTGACCTCTAGGATTGATGCACTATCATCTTCTGAAGTGGGAGCTCTACTACTCTTACATGAAGGTCGCATCGAGTCATACACAGTCAATGTGGAAGGTATAGGTCCCACAGTCAATTACACTATTATAACTCAATCAAAGGATCACAATAATCCACAAGGACAGTTTAATCAAAGAGGTCATGGTTATGGTTGACCTTATCGTGGTGGAAGAAAGGGCTGGTCTGGAAACACCAACAACCATCCTACCTGCCAAATATGTGGCTACATTGGTCATGTAGCTGATAAATGCTACTACATGTTTGACAAAGACTGTGTTCCATCACACCGGAAGCAAGGGTCTGGTTCAATTTCCCTCATGCTCGTAATGTGTCCGATCGAAGTGCTACGGCTGCTGTGGCAATGACACAATCAAAGTGCTACGGCTGCTCTGGTGTCTAGAATCATGTCACGAATGATAATCTCTTGGAGATGCATATAATGGAGGAGGTAAAGTTCACATGGGCGATGGAACAGGTTTTCCTATCACTCACATTGGAAATTCTCAATTCTTATCTACTTCATCATCTCGTGTTCTTCGTTTAAATCGAGTTCTTCGAGTCCCACACATTACCAAAAATTTACTTAGTGTTAGTAAATTTGCTACAGACAATGATTTTTTTTTTAATTTCACCCAATCTTTTGTGCTGTGAAGGATCGATCAACATGGAAAATCATCCTCAAAGGCATGTTGCATGAGGGACTCTATCGATTCTCGATGGGAAAATCAATTCCTCCCTCATTTCCTACAGTTGTTTGTTTAACAGCCCAACCTCCTTCAGCACACTCCTCCTCCAACCAAGTGCTCCAGGATCTTCCCAAATTGGCATAGTCCATTCTTAACCACTTGCACAATAGACTAGGACACCAAACTTAGCTACTATAAAGAACATCTTACATTATTGTAATGTTCCTCTTTCAAGAAATGACAATTTCAGTTTCTGCTCCTCATGTGAACTTGGTAAAAATAATCGTCTATTGTTTCATTCCTCTCATACAAGTTACACCAAACCATTACAATTGGTTTACTCCGATGTATGGGGACTATGTCTACCAATGGCTATTACTACTATCTTAGCTTTGTTGATGTATATAGTAGATTTACATGGATTTTTTTTCTTAAAGCAAAGTCTGAAGTATTCCAAATTTTTCATCAATTCAAAATTTAAGTTGAACTTCAATTTGACACAAAAATCAAATAACTACAAACTGACTGGGATGGGAGTTTCGACCTCTTGTTTCTTTCTTTCAACACTGTGGGATTGTTCATCGTCGTTCATGCCCTCACACCTCCGAACAAAATGGAGTAGTTGAGCAAAAACATGGGCACATTGTTGATATGGGTCTTTCTCTTCTTGCCCACACTCACATGCCTATCAAATTTTGGGATGATGCCTTCGCAACTTCCGTTTATCTTATTAATAGTCTTCCTACCACTTCCATGCATGGGGCAGTCCCTCTTACAAGACTAACAAATACTGCTCCAGATTATTTCCTTCTCCGAATTTTTGGGTGTCGTTGTTTCCCATAGCTTCGGTCGTACAACTCTCATAAACTAGAATTTTGATCTCAATCATGCATGTTTTTGGGATATAGTATTCATCATAAGGGATATAAATGTTTAAGTGATGATGGTCGCATATACATCTCCCGACATGTCAAATTTGATGAATTTTCTTTTCCTTTTGCACAAAATAAATATTTCCCCACTACCAATACGGATCACTCCTCTCTTTCTTTATTTATTCCTTCTATCTCACAACCATGTTTGTCATCCCTCTCTCAATCTTCTGCTGAGTCTATATATAAGGATATTATACACCCGGAGTCACCTATTACTACTGCTTCTGCATCTTCTGACTCTGTTATTTCTCAGCAACCTGAACCCACTCATGTGAATGCCCATCCCATGCTTACTCGATCTAAAGATGGTATCTATAAGCCCAAAGTTTATGCTTCTCAGCTTCTTAATGTTCATGAGCCTACTTCTCTGGATGAAGCTCTTTCACATTCTGAGTGGCGTCGGGCTATGCAATCTAAATATGATGCCTTGATCCAAAATCAGACATGGTCTTTGGTTCCTGCTCCTGTAGATGCCTCCATTATTGGCTGCAAGAGGGTTTTTAAATTAAAAAACTCACGCCGATGGTTCTATGGCTCGACAAAAAGCCCGTCTTGTAGCTAAAGGCTACTCTCAGTGATGCGATAATGGAAGGCCAAGCTCCAAGGAAAGCAGGGGATCCTTTAGAGTTGCCGGAGGGACCAATCACGAGGTGGCGGATGAATAGATTCAAGGAAGCATTGCATAGATTCATAAGCATTTGAGAGAAGTTTGCAAGCAATGTTCAAAGCCTCAAAGGAGTCGTGATGCATAGGAGTGAACTTGATGGCCAATTAAATGCTATTACGTGCGGAGTAATGTGGGTGGACCAGCGCCACAACGCCCGGGAAGAAGCGCCGCAGCGATAGGCCAAGATGCCTAGCGCCTAGGCGTTACATGGTCGAAATTGTAGCGCCTAGGCACTAGAGAGAGGCGCCTAGGCACTACTCTGCACAAAACGTCAGTGCCTAGGCGCTTTTGGATGAGCGCCGCGGCGTTTGGAATGCGGAAAAACTCGATTTTTACCTTATTTTATGCATTAGATAATTTAGGAAGTTATCTTTTTATATATTTTGATTTCATATGTATATTTGGACGAATTTTGAATATATTTTTTTTCAAATTATTGAATTGATTGTTCTTGATTTTCTCTCAAACAACCCAAAATCTTCTTGCTTCGCATTTAAAATCAAACTTATCAAAGTTTTTACTTTGTGGCGTTTGTCGATCGTTCTTACGCGGATTGTCAAGGGCTTGTGTTTTGAAGGTTCGTTCGAGTTTCGGTTGTTTCTTTGTGATTATTTGTTGCTAAGCTTTTCATAGTTTAGAGGTGAAAATCACGCACACACTTGATTCAAAATATCGGGACATAACACGAATTCCTTTTAGCGTTATTGAATTGAGGGCGCGGTTCGAATAATCGTGTTCGCTTTTCGTTCGTACGAGGATTCACATCACTTAGACACCTGGACTTGACTACACTGAAACATTTAGCCATGTCATTAAGCCAACAACAATTCGGGTTGTTCTTACTATTGCTCTATCTAAAGGATGGTATTGACAACAACTTGACGTCAACAATGCTTTTCTTAATGGGTCTATTCAAGAAACCATTTTTATTTAGCAACCTCCTGGATTCGAACGTCTACAATCTGGGTTGCCACTTGTATGCCGTCTCCATAAAGTCATCTACGGCCTTAAACAAACACCACATGCTTGGTTTGATAAACTTAAAGCTGCTCTTATGTACAAGAGTTTTCTTCAATCCAAGGCGGATGCCTCTATGTTTATCAAGTCTACGTCATCTTGCATGATTTATGTTCTTGTCTATGTCGATTATATTATTTTAACAGGTAATGATACATCAAAAATCAAGGACCTTATTTTACATCTGCATGCGCAATTCTCTCTAAAGCATATGGGTGATCTTTCTTATTTTTTGGGCGTTGAGGTCTCCCGACCAACAAAGGATACGTTATGTTTGTCTCAAACAAAGTATATTCATGACTTACTTGCTCTCACAAGATGGATAATCGAAGCCTCTTCCAACTCCCATGGTCTCCGGTCTAAAACTATCTTCACAAGAAGGGATCTATTTGATGATGTAACACTCTATAGGAGTACAGTAGGTGCTCTATAGTATTTGACCATCACACGCCCTGATATCGCCCATAGTGTGAACAAGGTGTGCCAATTCATGCAAGCTCCTCTTCATCTACACTGGAAGGCAGTCAAACGAATCCTTCGCTACTTAAATGGCACGATGAATTTTTGTCTTCAACTTATTGCCTCTCCACCCCTATCTCTTCATGGATATTGTGATGCGGATTAGGATAATGATCCGGACAATTGTCGCTCTACCTTGGGTTTTTTTTGGTTTCTAGGAGGCTCTCCAATTGTTTGGTGTTCTAACAAACAACCTGTTGTCTCCCTATCAAGTATAGAGGTTGAATATCGTAGCTTAGCAAATGCCACTTCAGAATTGATTTGGCTTCAGTCTCTGCTTACTGAGTTACATATTCCATTATCCAAATCTCATGTCTTATGGTGTGACAACCTCAGCACCATCTCTCTGAGTGCAAATCCAGTGTTACATTCTAAATCTAAACACATTGAACTAGATCTTTATTTTATAGGAGAAAAGGTTCTCTCTAAAACTCTAAGTGTCCAACATGTTCCCTCGATTGATCAAGCAGCCAACATTTTAACTAAACCGTTATCCTCAGCTGCCTTTCATCAATTAATACTCAAGCTCTGCCTTGGTTTAAATCCCCAGCTGAGCTTGCGGGTGGAAGTCAAGTGATGCCATACATCATGCACCACATGATGCACAAGGTTGTAGAGGATCAGACCTTGAATGCTTCTGGAATATAGGAGAATACTCTTCTGTTAGATTGTGGTAACAGATTGCTTTTATCCTTTATTTTCCATTTCATTTATTTTGATCGATTTTACATATAAATATTCTTGTATTCATTCAAGGAAACACACGAAAGATTTAATATTTCCCACAATACATTTCTCTCATCTATCTTCTTCTCATTTCCTAACTTGTTGACATTCTTTAAGGGAATGGTAGAGACTAGCTCTTGTGATACTTAATGTAACACTGTTGGGGAAACTAGCAAGAGTACGAGATACTTTGGAAATGTAGAGAAGTGGCGACAACCCGGAATTGTCTTCGGTTCTCAATGAAGATAGCATGCTGGTATATTAGAGGCTTATAAACAAAAGAGTGTCCAATCTACTATGGGCACTCAAAAGATTGATGTTTTTGGTATCCTTGAGTCCAAGTTTGATCAGAAGGCGTTGCTCAACATGACGAGAATCTGGTTCCAAGGTATGCAAGTTACTCAAAACTTTTTGTCTAGTAATAAGGGCAGTATTTTTGTTCTATGGAATCCTAATACCGTTGATTTGAGCATGTTGAGTATGAATGATCAAGCTATACATGTTCGATTGACTTGCCTCATAACAAATAAAACTTTACGTGCATCATATCTATACGGGCTGAACACTATTGTTCAGAGACGTGATATTTGGGATGATTTGATATTTTTTGGTGAGAATTGTAGTTTACCATGGATATTTTTGGGGGACTTTAATAATTTCTTGTCTCAACAAGGGAAAAAAAGGTGGTTTGAAAGTGAATAACTATGAGACCAAAGACTTCGTAGATTGTGTGGCATCTCTTGATTTATTGGATATGCGATATATTGGTTCTTTTTTATGTGGATGAGCATGAAGGTGAGCTGTAAACTTGACCGAGTTATGGTCAATCATTTATGGGTTGTCTCAGGTTTCGAAGGGGTTACAGAATTCATTGCTCCGGGTTGTATATCAGACCACACTTTGATGACAGTCTCACTGATGAAGCCTTGTCTTAAGAGAAAGAAACTGTTCAAATTTTTTTAACATGTGTGCTCTTAATGCAGATTTTGAGGATTTGGTCAGGCAGCATTGGCATTTTAATGGGTTCGGTACCTTACAATACAAGTTGAAACATCTGCTCATGGGTATGAAGAAGCCTCTTATTATCCTGAATAATAATCATTATAGTTATTTTTTCTCGAGCATTGGCTACTAAAAAGAAATTGGAAGAAATACAAACCTCCATGTTAGCTATGGGTACCATGCATGTTGAGTATAAAGACACCAGAAGGTACACGGAGATGGTCTTAGAATTTGAGAGGTCCTTTATTGCCCAAAAAACTAAGTGTACTTATCTGAAACAAGGGGATAGATGTACCAAATTTTTTCATGATCTCATCAAGTGAAATAACAGAAAGAATGCCATTATCGCGCTACTGAACCATGATGGATCTACCAAAACAGACACGGCTGCTACATCTCGTATATTCATTGAATTCTATAAGGGGATTTTAGGGTGTAAATTGGAGAGAAAATCGGTTGCCAAGGAGTTGTTAGAAGATGGTCCGAGTGTTATGGTCAGTGACTGGGAGAGTTTTACAGCTTCTGTGACATTGGAGTTAGTCCGATGAGTAATATTTGATATTGATGATGACAAAGCCCCTGGTTCAGACGGTTATGGATCCTCCTTCTTTAAATATTCTTGGAATAATATTGGTCATGATGTCTTTGTAGCTGTGCAAGAATTTTATATCAACGGTCGACTATTGAAACAATGGAACTACTCCATTATCACACTGGTTCTGAAATATACTAATGCATCATCGGTAAATGATTATCGGACTATCTCTTGGTGTACAATATTCTATAAAATTATCTCTAAAGTGTTGGTTGAATGATTGAGGAAGGTTATTGGCGGGACCGTTGACAAGGCCCAAGATACTTTTATTCAGGGTCGTTCTATTGTTGATAACATTCAATTTGCTCAAGAGCTTCTTCGCAAATATGCATGTAAATGTAGTTCGCCCAAATGCACTCTTAAAGTGGATATTCAGAAAGCTTATGATACAGTTGATTGGGATTAACTGAGAGAAATTCTTGTAGCTCTTAACTTTCAGTGCAGATTTATAGGATATATCATGGAATGCGTCTCTACTACTTCTTATTCGATGTCCATGAATGGACAATACTGTAACACCTCTGACCGATTTTATAAAATAACACAGCGAAAATTAAAAATTTACTTAGAGGGAGGAAGGATTTAAAATTCTCTTGACATACAACATTTATAACAAAAAACATATACATGATCAATCAAGTATTTTATAAAAATACAAAATATTATTTTTGATCATGTAAAAATGCTAGAAAAATATCTTCTTCCTTCCATCTTCTATGCATATGACCTCGGCTCCAATCAACGTCCTGGCCCGTCCCTCTTATCTGCATCACATGAATACTGGAATGAGTATAAAACTCAGCAAGTGGAACTCTTACATAACAATCTGTACATATCATACTCTGTAAAACATGGTTTTGAAATCATTAAATATCATCAACTCTGAAACATAAATATCATAGCATGAATAACAATAACGATGATATTTCTCTTTTCTCTGGTGGATTGATTTTTCAATAGTATCTCTGTCTCTGTACCTATATCCCATCGATATAAATCGATTACTCTGTTGGGATATAAGCCTATGGTCGTTGATCAACTCATTGCATGCAATCTCTGACTATCACTTTATCAATCCAATAAATCAATTTGAACTCTCTCTTTGGCATTAAATCAAACACTTTGCATACTCTTCTCTTTTGTATTCCCTTTTTACACAATTGAGACATATAAAAGCCTCTAATATACAACAAAATGTATTTATACATAATATGAATTAATTGGAAGGGAATAACATGTTAAAACCATTGAAATACAATACATATACTATCATGTGAGCACAAGGAAATAAATTCCACTTACTACACTTGGATCACTTGATTCTATTCTCTTGGTACAATTCCTACAACAATAAATCATGTATTGCATCATCAAAAACTCAATAATCCAACAACCAAACCATAACATCCATAAAACCAACACAATCAACAAACCCATGATTTCTCCCCAACACCAAAATCCAAGAATAACTAAACCAAAAGCTTACCTTAGCTCCTTGAACCCAAAAGAACCTTGTTCTCACTTCAATAATCAAACAATAAGCTTGAATCAAAGAAAGGAAAGAAAGAAATGTAGGAACCCTAGTCTCCCTTGAGCTGCAAACCGATAAGAGTGGAGAGAAATGAGGAAAAAGTGAATCAACTCATGTATTTAACCACTTAAAATCGAAAACACGCTTTTACTGTACATGCACCGCGGGTGCGCTAACTTCATCACCGCGGGTGCGCTGAGTGTACTGGACAACATACAAAAATCCGTAAGGAACGACCGCGGGTGCGCTCAGTTCTTACCGCAGGTGCGCTCTGGTCTCTGCCCAAACACCGCGGGTGCGGTGCCTTACCTAGCGCGGGTGCGGTGTCACCTGAAGCCAAAAATATACTCTTGCAACTAAAATCGAATCGCAACGTCGCTTCTCCTCATAATTCGGCAACACTCTCAACATGAAAGTTGAACCTCTATGTCTTATCTAACCACTCCAATTGGTCTCATACCAATCAGTTCAACATACGAATTACCATGAATTAAATCGCAACGACGCTACAATAAAACCACATATCAAGTATAACCAACGATACTATAAATCATAAATCGATACTCTTAACATCTAAACTATACTTAAACTTGACCAAGTAGTCAAAATCATACGAAATCTTAAACAGAAACCATTCACCAGGCTTGGCTATTACAATCTCCCCTCCTTAAAGGAATTTCGTCCTCGAAATTGACGTCACTGCACAAACAACTCAGGATACTTCTCTTTCATTTCATCCTCTGGTTCCCACGTGGCTTCTTCAATCAAATGATTCCTCCAAAGGACTTTAACAATGCCGATCTCTTTGTTTCTCAACACTTTAACTTTGCGATCCAGAATCTGGACCAGAATCTCTTGGTACGTTAAATTCGGCGTCAAGTCCAATGGCTCGTGACGAAGAACATGGGAAGGATTTGCAATATACTTCCTAAGCATGGAGACATGAAAAACATTATGAACTCTGTCAAGATCTGGCGGTAAGGCTAACCTGTAAGCTCGATCACCAACTCTGTCCAATATCTCAAATGGGCCTATAAACCTTGGACTCAACTTTCCTTTCTTGCCAAACCGCATTACACCCTTAAGAGGTGCAATCTTCAAGAACACATGGTCACCAACCTCAAACTGCAACGGCCTACGCCTCACATCAGCATAACTCTTCTGTCTTGACTGTGTTGTCTTCATTCTTTCTTGGATAACAGCAACAACATCAGCTGTCTGTTGGACCAACTCTGGACCCAACATCTTTCTCTCACCAATATCGTCCCAATACAAGGGAGATCTACACTTTCTGCCATAAAGTGCTTCATACGGTGCCATGCCAATCATCGTCTGGTAGCTATTATTGTACGTGAACTCAACAAGAGGCAATTTGGAATCACAACTACCAGGATAGTCTATAGTACAAGCTCTGAGCATATCCTCCAAAATCTGAATAACTCTCTCTGATTGACCGTCGCTCTGGGGATGATATGCTGTATTGAATGCTAACCGTGTACCCAAGGCTCTGTGTAAACTCTTCCAAAACTCTGAAGTAAATCTAGGGTCAAGATCAGACACAATCGACACAGGAACACCATGAAGTCTAACAATCTCTGCTATGTACTCTTCGGCATACTTGTTCATGGAATACGTTGTCTTGACTGGGAGAAAATGCGCTGACTTGGTCAATCGATCAACGATAACCCAAATAAAGTTATAGCCTTTCTGCGTTCTAGGAAGACCAGTCACGAAATCCATTGTAATGAGCTTCCATTTCCATTGAGGAATCGGCAATGATAGCAATGTCCCAGCAGGTTTCTGATGTTCGATTTTCACCTGATGACAAGTTAGACACTGAGAAATAAACATGGCAATATCCTTCTTCATATCTGGCCACTAATAAATCCTACGAAGATCCTGATACATCTTAGTACCACCTGGATGTATCGAGTATGGCGCGGTATGTGCCTCTGTCAAGACGACTCGCCGAATATCATCACCAGTAGGAATACATATACGGCCTCTGAATGTCATTAAACCATCTCTATTCATTCAAAACTCTGAATTACCTCTCTCTTCTGCTCTAGCTCTCATCTCTGTCAACTGTGCATCATTGACCTGCTCTCTACGGATTCTATCCGTCAATGTAGGCCGAATGATCAACGCTGAAAAGCGAGCAATAGATCCCGGTACTACCAAAACTATCTCTTCTCGTTGCAAGTCTAACAACTACGGCTGCTGAATCATAGCACTCAAAGAAGAACTCGACTTACAGCTCAATGCATTCGCTACAACATTCGCCTTCCCAGGGTGGTAACTAATCATCACATCATAATCTTTGACAAGCTCTAACCACCGTCTCTGACGCATATTGAGTTATTTCTGAGAAAACAAATACTTTAAACTCTTGTGGTCCGTGAAAATTTCACACTTTTCGCCATATAAATAATGTCTCCAGATTTTCAGGGCGAAAATCACAGCTGCCAGCTCCAGATCATGCGTAGGATAATTCTTCTCATAGTCTTTCAATTGACGAGAAGCATAGGCTATAACCTTTCCACGTTGCATCAGCACTGCACCAAGACCCTTCTTCGACGCATCGGTATAAACAACAAAATCCTCTGTACCACTGGGCAATGCAAGTACCGGAGCTGTCGTCAATCTATCTTTCAACTCCTGGAATCCACTTTGGCATTCATTGGACCACTCAAACTTCACAGTCTTCCTCGTCAAATTGGTTAACGGCAGGGCAATCTTGGAAAATTCTGAAATAAAACGACGATAATAACCCGCCAAACCAAGAAAACTGCGTACCTCTGATACAGTGGTAGGGATAGGCCACTTCTGTATCGCCTCTATTTTTACCGGATCAACGGCTATACCATCCTTCGAGACAACATGGCCTAGGAAAGAAATCTGCTCCAACCAGAACTCACATTTCTTTAACTTAGCATACAACCTCTTCTCTCTCAACAATTGAAGAACAACTCTGAGGTGTTCTTCATGAAGCTCTCTGGACTTGGAATAAATCAATATATCATCGATGAAAACAATGACAAAGCTATCCAAATACGGCTTGAACACTCGGTTCATAAGATCCATGAATACTGAAGGAGCATTAGTCAGACCGAACGACATCACGAGAAATTCGTAATGACATACTTGGTCCGGAACGCCGTCTTAGGGATATCAGACTCCCTAACTTTCAACTGATAATAGCCAGATCGCAAATCAATCTTCGAAAACACTGTAGCCCCATGCAGTTGGTCAAAAAGATCGTCTATCCGTGGCAACGAATATTTATTCTTAATCGTCACTTTGTTGATTTCTCTATAGTCAATGCAAAGCCGCAAAGACCCATCTTTCTTTTTGACAAAAAGAACCGGAGCTCCCCAAGGCGAAAAGCTCGGCCGAATAAAGCCTTTATCCAAAAGATCCTGCAACTGCGTCTTCAACTCTTTCATCTCTGTTGGGGCCATTCTATACGGAGCCTTAGAAATAGGAACCGTACCCGGAACTAGATCAATCACAAACTCTACCTCTCTGTCCGGCGGTAAACCCGGCACATCATCCTCAAATACATCAGGGAACTCTCTTACAACATCAATATCATCAATATTCAACTTCACCATTCTATCCATATCAACAATCGAAGCCAAAAACCCATCACAACCTTTAAACAACAACTTCTTAGCCTCAAGACACGAAATAAAAGGAAGTACTAGCGAAGTACCTGCACTGGCGAGCATACCTTCCTTATTTTCATCATCTACAAATTTCACCTTCTTGGCAACACAATCAATCACTGCACGGTAAGTTGATAGCCAATCCATGCCAAGTATAATATCAAACGCAACCTTCGGAATCACAATCAAATCAGCATAGACCACTCGCTCATCAATTTGAACAGTACACGCATACACAATAGACGTCAGGCACAACACATCTCCCGAAGGCAATACAACATTAAACTCAAGGGGAAGAACAGAAGGAACTAAACCCAAAGATCTCAAAAATAGTTCATGCATAAAATAATGAGTAGCACTTGTATCAATCAATGTCGTAGCTACTCTGCCTGAAATTAAAATAGTGCTAGAGATCACAGAAGAATCATGGTTTATACCTTCCTTCGTCATGGTAAAGATGCGACCCTGAACCTTCTCTTTACTCGATCCTCTCGGACAATCCTTGGCGATATGGCCTGCAGTACCACATCGGTAGCATGTGTAAGTACCAAACCTGCATTCACCCCTATGAGGCCTACTGCACTTGGGACACAATGACTTCTCTGGGTCAAACGGGACTGTCGGTGCTTTAGAACTCGGCTCTATCTTGCCTTTCCTCTTGTAACTGCCTTATCCTCTTTGACTCGAACCTTGACCTCTTTGAGCAATAGCCTGGTGCCTCGCCTGTATCTCTCTAGCAATATCTTTCTCATCTTGCTCGGCTAACAATGCCTTAGCCACAATCTCTTTAAATGTCACCGCCTTAGACATATTGATGTCCCTCCTGATCTCTGCTCGAAGGCCTCTAATGAAATGAGCACCCTTGTCTTTGTCATTAGAGGCAATGTATGGGGCAAACAGACAGCCCTCCTCGAACTTCAGAATGTACTCATCGACATTCATACCTCCTTGACGAAGCTCTAAAAACTCAGTCACCTTCCGAGCTCGAAGTGCATCTGGGAAGTACTTGTCATAGAAAAGATCAGTGAACTCTTGCCACTTCAATGCCGGAACATCCACACTAACCTTGGTAGCATTCCACCAAATGCGTGCAGCTTTGACTAGCATGAAAATTGCACAACCAACTCTATCATTATCTTCATACTTGAGATGATCAAATATCGCCTCAAGTGCTTTAATCCACTCTATAGCCATCAATGGATCAGTGCTTCCTGCAAACTCAGGTGGATCCATCCTCTTGAAAGCAGTAAAGATCCCATCAGTCCCAACTGCTTGAACCACTTGGCCTCTCACTTGGCCTTGACCTTGACCTGATCCTTGCATACGGAGCAACTGTTGAATCTGTTCACTGTGAACCTTGGCTTGCTCTTTCAATAATTTGCCGAACTCGTCGACAACTCTCGATGAGGAGCTATCCTCACCCTCTGTAGCTTTTCTCTTAGGAGGCATAACTCATACAATGTGCTCACATAATACATATCAACCATAACAATAAATAGATGAAGAAGAAGACATACCCGGACTGTTGAAAGTAGATGAAGTCAAATGCATTGGTCCGAAGAACGTTGCTCTGATACCACTAAACGTAACACCTCTGACCGATTTTATAAAATAACACAGCGGAAAATTAAAAATTTACTTAGAGGGAGGAAGGATTTAAAATTCTCTTGACATACAACATTTATAATCAAAAACATATACATGATCAATCAAGTGTTTTATCAAAATACAAAATATTATTTTTGATCATGTCAAAATGCTAGAAAAATATCTCCTTCCTTCCATCTTCTATGCATATGACCTCGGCTCCAATCAACGTCCTGGCCCTTCCCTCTTATCTGCATCACATGAATACTGGAATGAGTATAAAACTCAGCAAGTGGAACTCTTACATAACAATCTGTACATATCATACTCTGTAAAACATGGTTTTGAAATCATTAAATATCATCAACTCTGAAACATAAATATCATAGCATGAATAACAATAACGATGATATTTCTCTTTTCTCTGGTGGATTGATTTTTCAATAGTATCTCTGTCTCTGTACCTATATCCCATCGATATAAATCGATTACTCTGTTGGGATATAAGCCTATGGTCGTTGATCAACTCATTGCATGCAATCTCCGACTATCACTTTATCAATCCAATAAATCAATTTGAACTCTCTCTTTGGCATTAAATCAAACACTTTGCATACTCTTCTCTTTTGTATTCCCTTTTTACACAATTGAGACATATAAAAGCCTCTAATATACAACAAAATGTATTTATACATAATATGAATTAATTGGAAGGGAATAACATGTTAAAACCATTGAAATACAATACATATACTATCATGTGAGCACAAGGAAATAAATTCCACTTACTACACTTGGATCACTTGATTCTATTCTCTTGGTACAATTCCTACAACAATAAATCATGTACTGCATCATCAACAACTCAATAATCCAACAAACAAACCATAACATCCATAAAACCAACACAATCAACAAACCCATGATTTCTCCCCAACACCAAAATCCAAGAATAACTAAACCAAAAGCTTACCTTAGCTCCTTGAACCCAAAAGAACCTTGTTCTCACTTCAATTATCAAACAATAAGCTTGAATCAAAGAAAGGAAAGAAAGAAATGTAGGAACCCTAGTCTCCCTTGAGCTGCAAACCGATAATAGTGGAGAGAAATGAGGAAAAAGTGAATCAACTCATGTATTTAACCACTTAAAATCGAAAACACGCTTTTACTGTACATGCACCGCGGGTGCGCTAACTTCATCACCGCGGGTGCGCTGAGTGTACTGGACAACATACAAAAATCCGTAAGGAACGACCGCGGGTGCGCTCAGTTCTTACCGCAGGTGCGCTCTGGTCTCTGCCCAAACACCGCGGGTGCGGTGCCTTACCTAGCGCGGGTGCGGTGTCACCTGAAGCCAAAAATATACTCTTGCAACTAAAATCGAATCGCAACGTCGCTTCTCCTCATAATTCGGCAACACTCTCAACATGAAAGTTGAACCTCTATGTCTTATCTAACCACTCCAATTGGTCTCATACCAATCAGTTCAACATACGAATTACCATGAATTAAATCGCAACGACGCTACAATAAAACCACATATCAAGTATAACCAACGATACTATAAATCATAAATCGAAACTCTTAACATCTAAACTATACTTAAACTTGACCAAGTAGTCAAAATCATACGAAATCTTAAACCGAACCGTTCACCAGGCTTGGCTATTACAAATACCATGGGCACTTTGTTGGGAAACGAGGGTTGCGACAAGGTGACCCACTTTCTCCTTTCTTATTTACACTATGAGATAACACTTAATAAAATGTCATGATCGCCATTATTTGGCTTTCACCCGAAATGTCTTAATGCTCACATCTCTTATATGGCATATGCGGATGATCTGCTCATTTTTTCTCAAGGTGACACACAAAGTATTTCCATGATTGTAAACTGTCTTTCTGATTTTGGGGATATGGTAGGATTGAGAATTAATCACTTGAAATCTAGCATATTTATGGCGAGCATATATACGGAGGTGTGAAAAGAAATTATTGACATTACAGGCTTTCATCTTGGTGACCTACCCTTCCATTATCTTAGTATCCCGGTGGCTTCGAGGAAAATGAAAACTTCAGATTACTGCAACCTCGTGGATAACATTGCAAACAAAATAAGATCTAGGCCAAGACACACTCTCTCAATCGCTGGGAAGTTGGAACTCATTAGATCAATGGTCCAAGGTATTGATTGCTTTTGGCTTTCGGTGCTCCCCCTACCTGCTAATATTATAGATGATATATATACCTTGTGCTGGAAATTTGTTTGGCCCACCAAACGACCGCCTGTGGCTTGGAAAGTGCTTTGTAAACCTGTTGAGGATGGGGGTTGAGGAATAAAAAATCTGAAAGCCGGGAACCATGCACTGTTAGCTAAAGCTTTATGGAATATTCATCTTAACAAAGATTTCTTGTGGATTTCGTGGGTGAATCATACCTATAATCAATATGGTAACGTTTGGGAATGGAATGGCCTAAGGAACAATCACCCTTGATCAAGAAAATACTAGGTATTCGAGACGTTTTGTTGTTGCATGAAGGCTCCGTGAATGCAGCTGTTTCGACACTAATTAATTGGTTCAGTACTGGTCGAGGTCTCTCACATGCTTATGACTTCTTTGTTAACAAAGTGGGTAGGTGGCCGTGGAAACCACTACTGCATAAATCGTTCATCATCCCTAAGCACGGGTTCACTCTTTGATTTTTTGCACATTCTAAACTCCTTATTCGAGATCGACTTGATTTATTTCAGATAAAGCGTGCATATTGTGCCAAGGACATATTGAAACGGCTGCACAGATTTATTTCAATGTCAAGCTTCGAAAGTGATATGGAATGGGGTCGTGATTGGCTTAGCATGAAGAAGAACATGGGCTCTCCCAATGCAGCACTCAAGGCGTTCCGAGGAATATACCGAGGTAAATCTATGATCAATAAGCTCATATTTATGGCACTCGCGGCTACCGTCTATCTGATTTGGAATGTGAGAAATCGAGCCATGTTTGAGAATGAGAAGCCGGATGTTGAAGCGATAATCAAGAAAATTAAGATTTGTGTTTTCGTTATATGCTTAATGCCTTAGATGTGATGAATAACGGTTGTGAGTAATCTTTGCTTTTCTTTACATATGGGTTTTCCTAGTTCTTGGGATGACCAGTATAGTTGTACTACGTTAATTAGTTTCTGACTGGCTTAGGAATACCCAGCGTAGTTGTATAATTAATGACAATTTTTTTTACCTATTTTAATGGAATCATTTCATTAAAAAAAAATATAAGTCATTTTGCAGATTGTCTTTGACATTATAATAATATGGAAAAGAATTATCAATATGAGGATCAACATTTATCATTTGTGATTTCCTAACTACGTTCCGAACTCAGTACAGTGAAGATGAAGCAAAAATATTAATATTTGGATATGGAGGGAAATTTTTCTTCTCCCCGTGATGATACCAACGACAATAATCTGGTACAAATTAATATCGGCGTAAGTGTACCTTTATTGTATGATCATCATCTAAAAACGTTTTGTTTTGACATTTCTTTGTGGTTTCACGAGCAACGTGATTTGCCCTTTGATAAGCAGTCATGATGACTTAGTGAAAATGTAAAAAATACCTCTACACAATTCCAATTGTAATGTTCGGTCATCCCTACCAATGATTTACACGTACTATACTAATTATGTCTTTTAATAGTTATTCTATGTGATTCATGATATTAGGTTAGTTCCCTATGTATTGTGATATCGATGCCCTTATACCTTGGTTGCATTATGCATTGTGTTATTGGTAAAGGATGATAGACATAGTATGTTCGAACATATGTAACATAGTATCGACAAGGAGCTTGACATTCACGTAAATTGAAAAGTTGAGGTGGTGGTTTTGTTGTAATTGATAAGGTAACATGCTGGGAATGAAAAAGAAAGTTGGTTGATAAGGTTTGTGATGTAAAAGTATGTATATCGGTGCTTATATAATGTTTGAATCAACAGTGTTTGAAGTTTGAAAAGAATGGTACAAGTGAAGATGCATAAAAAGATTTTGGAAGGTCAAATTATGCGGCCATGACACCTCTGCGCCTGACAAGAGAGGCGCCCAAGTGCCCAAAAATGGTATAAATGTGCTGAAATGCGTGACCATTGCACCACAGCGCCTGAACTGAAGCGCCAGGAAGTGCACAGGGGAGACTCCTAAGCACCTACCCTAGCACCTCAGCGCCTCCTAGGGCATAGGACAGGCGCTGATGGCGCAGCAGCGCCCGTCAGTCAATAACACGATTTTTCAACTTTAAAACACGGGTTTTCTGAAATTCTTTCTCGTTTTCTCGCTTTCAAACACAAAAATAGGGAGAGAAAGACCAGGGTTTTCAATTTTCTTACCACAACAATCTCCAAAACATCACTCTTCATCAAACTTAAGATAAATTAAAGTTCTACACAAGAAATCCTCCGCCTACGTATGTAAATAATTAGAAATTCATGTTATATGAGTTTAATGGAAACCTATGGTAGGATTTTAAAATTTTGATTAGGAAAAAGGAGATTGACTTTATGATGTTTCTCACATCACAGATTCAAGTAAATTAATTCATACGTCATTCCACAACTTGTATAGTAAGTCGGGTTCTTCCTTTGATGCTTTATATGGGCGTAATAGGCTTTCTTAATGAATTAAAAAGGGGAATGCCATAAATTATGCTATATGTAACTTGTATATGAATTTCCTTTCATTATACTAATTAGAGTAGGTCTCTTGTGAGACGGTCTCACGAATTTTTATCTGTGAGACGGGTCAACTCTACCGATATTCACAATAAAAAGTAATACTCTTAGCATAAAAAATAATACTTTTTCATGGATAACCTAAATAAGAGATCTGTCTCACGACCTGTGAAACTGTTTCACACAAGTTTTTGCCTACTAATTATAGATGTCAATCCCTTTTGTCATACATTGTTAGGAATTGCATTTATAAAGTACAGAAGATTTATAAAAATCTCATGATGTTCTAGTCACGGCAATAACGACGGTGGTAATGTGAAGGATAGACAGAAGTAAGATTTGGAATAATATTGATGGGCAATTTTATTCTTCAACATACAAGTAAAACATTGCATTTGGTTACAAAACATCTCAACAAAGGGAAGAATTCATCGCAATGAATTCCCAATAATACTACAACTAGTCCGGCAAGAATAATCTCCATTCCAGGCCATTTCTTCCCAATATTGCAAGCACCCGCGCTCTTCTGCGGAGCGGCAGTCGCGCCTGTCGGAGCATTCGAGGGTGTTGGTGCTAAAGCCCTGGTACCATTGCTTGATTGTTTCCCAAATTGGTAGAAAACTTGGGCTTCTGGTGAATCAGGTGGTAATTTGAGGAGCTCTGCACCATTAATATATATTTGTTTCAAAACATATAATTTAGTCGGAAAATTAAATTATTCTTGAAATTTAGTTTTGACTGCTTCCTGTATCTAGTTTTATATTCTCACCAATCAAATCATATATACTAACGATCACATGAATAAAATGGCTTTCATGTTTTATATTTTTTCAACGGTGGAATTTAGAATTTGACATTATATATAGGCAAAAACTTGTGTGAGACGATCTCATGGATCGTATTTTGTGAGACAGATCTCTTATTTGGGTTATCCATGAAAAAATATTACTTTTTATGCTAAGAGTATACTTTTTATTGTGAATATAGGTAAGGTTGACTCGTCTTATAGATAAAGATTCGTGAGACCGTCTCACAAGAGATCTACTCATATTTTTATTTATTTATGGGACTCTCGGCTATCTTTTTTAAAAAAAACTTTTTCAAGTTATTCGGGATAGTTATCTAAAAATATTTATTCTATTAATTAGAAAAATATATTGTCTACTTTTGTCAAAGTTTCATTTTTGTTGAATAAGTTACCAAATAAATAATTAGTAAATTAATTAAAAATAAGGATGATAATTACAATTTTGAATTGGTTAGTTATTCGAATTAAGATGTTCTATTTTTATAATATAATGTTTATATTATATATATTAACTACTGACATTTCTTTTAAGTAATTAAATCAACAAAGCATGAAAATCTATTATGGAAAATTTATAATCCACCTTTAACTATATATATATATATTAAATATTATTACTCTCCTCCTACAAAAACAAATATTATTACTCTTTGTAATTTGCAAATTTCACTTTATTCCATCAATAATGATAAAAAAGACTGTATATATACGCATCACGTGTAGAAAGTTAAGCATCCACCCGTTGTATATAAAAAAGATGAATTTAACTAATTTTCCCTATGTGATATTAATAATTTGCCTCTGAACCCTAGTTTGTGTTTTATTTTGAAACACAGGTCTAACTGCCCCTATTTAATGTACCATATTGTGTGAAATATATGTGATGTATATATATACGCGCACACACACGCTGTGCTGTCTACCTATCATATCCGTACTCACCGCTGAGATGAAATTCACTGTTGGATGTGATATATATTTATTTTTGATGAACAGTGGAGAACATTACCAGGACATTGAGAAATATTGGCTGGAGCACTGCAAACCTGAGGAAGACCCAAAGCAAGCGTGACGTTGATATTAAGGTCTAAATTAGGGTCATTTCGATCCTTAACAATCACACAGAGGCACTTTTTGTTCGTCTTCAGCACTTGCTTCAGTCCGCCGCAGCAATCCGGGGTTGGCGCCTTTCCGGTTCCCTGGACATAAGGAAGACAGGGAGCCAACCCCAGCAACGACTCTTTGCATTCTTCTCTGTCCTTGGCATCGTCCATTGCTGCAAGAGGACACAATATTAACATTGATAGCAACAAGACTAGTGAAGGTTTCATGATATTGCTTATGGGGTAATTGGAATCCATTTTCTTGAAAAATAAAGTTGTTTTAGGAGTAGTGGGATTTATAGGAAACTAATTTTAGTGGAAAAAGGTGGTGCGGGAGTGGGTAGATCATCTCTTACTACTAAACTAATTAATCTCGATAGGTTAGATCGGTATGTCCACTTATTACAAAAAAGAACTTTTATTTTCAAGTAATTTACAATTTATTTCATGTATATCTTAACCCCAATAAAACGTAAAAAACTTAGAAGAATGAAAGGAGACGTTAAAGTTTCTGGAGTAAGTCTCTTGTGAAACGGTCTCACGAATCTTTATCTGTGAGATGGGTCAACCCTACTGATATTAACAATAAAAAAGTAATACTCTTAACATAAAAAGTAATATTTTTTCATGGATAACCCAAATAAGAGATCTGTCGCACAAAATACGACTCGTGAGACCGTTTCACACAAGTTTTTGTCAAGTTTCTGAAATGCAGAAACTATTTTTAGGACTTGATCGAGAAGCAAGAATAGATATTTCACAGGAAAAATTCCTAAGCTATAGGGATGATTTAGATTTGATTCTGACTCAATACATATCAAGGTAAACCTAGAAGTTGATTTGTAAAATGTGGAATCATATATGTTAAGGAAAAACTAATAGTTAAAATTATGCAAAATGTGTTTCATTCGACGGATTGTATATTGCGAAAATTATAATTTTAATAGTTTATGTTTGATCTTTGATATTATCAAATTTTATTTTATTTTGTTCTATTTGATTTTTTCAATTTTACTCTTTATTTAAATTATATTAATATGACATTGACATGAAATTTCGGAAAAAAAAATTTAAATTTCTCATAAACTAAAAAATATGTAGCTAAAACTAAAATTTAATTTCATACATAAATTATTAAAATTAGAAAGGGGGACAAAAGTACGATAAAAATTTGCAAATTTACCTTACAGATATGGTCGGTGTAGACGTGCGACACCTCTTGTAGCTTTAAGCACGCCTTTGGTTTAGAGCCAAAAGTGTGTGTATTTTTATTTAAAGTAAAGGAATCTCAATTATTTATGTGTGAAATAATGGGCACGTGGAAGGAGTAATAGGTGAAAAATCATCGTGGGCCAGGATTTGATTACATTTATGTGCTATAATTATTAACTGAAAATCTCTCATTCCGTGTACGGACTAATATTATGTACTAGTTATTCCGTACATGCGATGCGTATGTGTATAGTCTTTTTTATCATTATCGATAGACTAAAATGAAATTTGATAAATTATGGAGGGATTAAATGAATATTTGAATTGCTGAATTAAAAAAAAATAAAAATAAGCGTGTTTTGAAATTTTAAAAAAATAAAACAAAAAACAAAATTGTAATATTAGTATCATATAAAGGTAAAGTTGGAAGAAAAAGTTGATGTATTTTTTATTATATCATCAACTTTAATAAGATAGGATAAATATCAGCGAACATACACACATGATATATATATATATATATATATATATATATATATCGATATTATTAATAAATCGAGTTGATTCGTAAAATTTTGTTATAAATTTTAATTATTATTTGGATAAGAATAATACAATTATATTAAATATGTGATTTATAGAGATAATATGTGAAAAAAAATTTAAATTTTAAATTGTATTATAAATATTGTAGTTATGAATAAATTATATGGAAAACATTATTTATCTAAATTAATAAGTTATTTTAGTAAAAACTAATTGATATATATATAGTTATGTTATGTTGCATACCAATCGTGTTCACGTCTGTGCTCATTAAAGAAGTGACACTCATCTATTAAATATGATGAAGCATATCAAAATTGTATGTCCCCAAAGTGGTGTTGTGCCCACAAATGAGTTGACACTCAGCTATTAGCTATATAATTTTGATATGCATTCACCTCATTGTTGGACACAAAAGTGAATACGATTGATGGACAACAAATATATATATATATATGTGTGTGTGTGTGTGTGTAGTGGACTCACCAAACGCACTTATATATATGTGTGTGTGTGTGTGTGTAGTGGACTCACCAAACGCACTTCAAGTTGGTGGGGATAATCATATCATTGCAATTACACAAACTCTTCTCAATTCTACTAATTTGTAACTTAGGTTGCATCGCATAAGTTAGCAGATTTGTGACATGACAAACATGGTTTATTTATTTATTTATTATTTAAAGCACCACCTAGTGGGGATGAGGGATTTATATTATAATACCCATGCAGCAGAAAAATTAGTGGGAGAGTAGCAAGCTGGCTATTTACTGAAGACTTGCTATCGATTCGATTCAAGTACTTGTCAATACTCTCTCGCAATTCAATTTTTTTTTCCCCCTATGAATGCAATCCAAGAGATTGGGTACCGCCGGTAGGGTGACATTTATGTCAGCGATTTATCTGTTGCAAATGATATGATCGAAGTATCTTAGAACAAAATGTTGATTGTGTTGATTTATCTGCGATTTTTCTCATGATATTTGATGTATGTGATTTTATTGCGGCCAAAGATTTTCGATTTAATTTAATTTACCCGACGATGTAGCGAATTTTTTTTTTAAAAAAAGTTTGTTTGTTTTTTTTTGAAGATATGTGTGACGACGGAGACGTGATACGCGATGTATTGACAAATAAGATTAAATAAACTTGCTCGATTGTGTAGCCAGAGGGATCATTAGGTGCGTATGGAGAGAAATTTCAGGCTGGGACAAGCACAAGCACCGTGTGAGAAAATATGATCCTATTCTGGAAAATGTGACCAAATTGAAGTCATAAAAAACAATATTTGATTATTTTTTTCAATAGTTTACCAGAAAAGATTAGGCAAGATGAACAATTAAGCTTCTATACATGAAATAGTTCAAAGTACAAGAACCATTCCCCAGGGAGATATAAAGAAAGAGATGAATAGATCAGACAACTTAAATGATATCCGCGGCGATCGATTAAGAATTGCACGGTTGATTCGAAAATATTGCATTAACTAGACAATGACTGAGGTAGAGTTATACAGCTAGAGATGTAAACTAATCGAACCGGTTCACGAGATTTTTTGTTACAACTAAGTCAAAGAAAAACAGAAAATATAGTTATCTATGGTGAATTACAAAAAATTTCAGTAAAAAATCTAATAACATCACTAAAATTTAGTTGTGAATTTCCTAGACCCTAATTGCTTGCCAAAATGCAAAATACTTTAAATATATTAAATTATAAATAAATTATTTTACAAGATTAAAAATCCAGGGCACTACAGTCTTGATATCGATTTTTTTTTCTTTCTAAAAAAGTAAATAATTTATTTTATATTTTTCAAATAATAAATTTTATAAATTTTTAAATTTGGATCATACAAAGGTGATTTCAGTTCGAGTACTTCAACAAATCCTAAAAAAATATAACAGAAAAAGGGTCTGTTAAAGAATTAAAAATCACGAAATAAAAAAATAAATTGAGCGATATGATTTAATCAAAATGAAAATAAATTAAGTTGCATGTGGAGGTAAATTAACATGTTAATTACATATGGTATATTTACTTTGTAGCTAGAATAACCAATATATCAAAGTATCACTACGTTCTAACAAAAAATGAAACAAAAAGAACATTAATTTATTTTCAAAAAATGTTGAAATATATAATTGCTAATAGAATCATCCCAAAAAACACAAAAATAAGTAGACAATTGATGACAAGCAAAGCACAACAATGGAAAAAATGAAAAAAAAAAAACAACTTATTAAAAAGGATGCAAAATATGTTTGAATGGTGAATGAAAGGAAAAATATTTTTTGGGTTACAAGATATAATTTATTTATTAAATTATATTTTTTATTGATAATTTTTAAAAAATATTTGATGAGAGTTTTTTATTTCTTGAAGTTTATAATTACTGTTATTTACAACTGTGTTGCCGCGGTTGTTGAAGACATGTGGAGATAAAGCTTGTGAAAATGTTGATTGAATTAAAGTAGTCAACGCTACATCTAAAATCACTAGAACCACCAATGATAACAATATTAGCATAATCAATAACATAAATCAAGTATGAATGTGTAGCATGGAAATACATAAATGTGATACAAGAATAAAACATGCATTTCCAACTGGTGACTCGAAGAGTTTAATAATAGATTTTTAAGCAAATGCTAACCGCAATGAAAGTCATCACTTTATTTCATAGTAGTTTAAATAAACTTTAGACTGTGCAGAAACTTAAATCATGTCAAATGAGTAAATGCTCAAACCGAATACAAACTCCTACTGTAAAAGCATATCATCTATATGGACAACGCCCATGTGTGTCACATGCCTAAAAACATCTTGGGTGGCCAACCTATGACAAACGCATTTGCAATTACAAAATTTTCAATAATACGCTCAATTGACACACAACTACTCTAAATTATTTTCTTCCAACTAGAAACTCCATGTCAATATACTTTGATTTTGACATGCTTCAGTTGTTCTTTAAATATAATATAGCGGCTTTATTATCACAATTGATCCTCAATAGTTTCTTAGACTAATGATTATTGTCGGTTGTAAAAATCCACAACTTTATTCGGAATCCAAATATCTAACTATTTCCAAATGTTAGATTTTTGATACTTGAGCATAAAATCCTTAGTTTACTTTATATGCCGCATAACCTAATTAATAATCCAATTTCGGGTTTCTTAAATATCTGCTCAACATTCCAATTATGTACACAATAACATTACGGTGTTATCTTTAAATCCGAATGAGATTACCATCTGATAAATTTTATACTATCACATATATGGACATAGACATCAATATATTTTTCTCAATGTTGACTTTCCAATTTACTCACTCCCACTAAGATAAACATATAAATTAATTTGCATTTAATTTCATGCATGCATACTATCGATGTCATTTAAAATATTGATGTTCAATTTATCAAGCTTGTCAATCAAGGAACTCATACCAAACATATTTGAATTTCGAAAAATTGAAAATTTCCATTACAACGTGGATAAAAGAAAAACTTGATTTATCCAAACATAAAACTAAAATCAAATTTCGTCTAAAAAACTGTGCAACAAAAGTGTTTTCCGAATTCAAAAACTAGAAAAAAAAATATCAGTTCTTACATAAAGATTTTAAAAACATTAAAGTCTTATTGACATTTTTCATAAGATGTATCTTTCACCATCAATTGGCAACTGGCTCCTTAGGCAACACTTTCTTTACACGCCAATTGGCATATTTGAGACAATTCTTCTTCACATGCCCATCAGTCATTTTGCAAAAAAAAAAAAAAAAAAAAAAGTAATCACTTTATCTTGTTTATGTTGCTCTATATGCTGTGAAGTTCCAGAATTTCTTTCCTTATTGCTCCATTTCCTTTTCTTATTGATACAATTACCTTGATTGTTAGATGTTAAGTGAGCACTTTCAATCACATGTTGTTTCAATCTCTTCTCCTCCTGAACGCACTACATTCATTCAAAGTCCAATTTTCCTTCTGGGTATTATAACTTATTTTGGATTGATTAAATTCCGCAGGCAGAGAGATCAAGACTATATACACGACTATGTCTTCCGATAATTCCAACTTGAATGTTTTTAGTCGAGTCACACAAGATTTGACATTTCTATTATGTATTCCTTTATGTTCCTTTGCTCTTTGTACAACTTTGAGACAAGTTTAGTTAAACTAGCACTTGTCTCGACCTTTTCGTTTGCAGCGAAAAGATTTGCTATTTTGAGTAAGCAATTTTTTGCCATCATTTTCTTCAGGAATTGCACCCCTTATAGTATCTGGAATGGAATGTTTCATAATCATTAGACTCATGCAATTTGATCGCTCCCAATTTTTCAAAGAACCCTTTAGATGAGCAGTTCTTGAACTGGTCAAAGGTGCGGAGCGATCTTCCCTTAGCACTGTAACGCCCGAAAAATCAGTACACGTAAACCGTATGCATGCAGATGATTTAAATTGCATATTTATTTTTCTTAATTGATTTTAAATACTTAAATGATATATTTTACATGCTTAAATATTCAAAGTGCATGTTTTCATGAAATTGAAAGATTTTAACCGAATATTCGATAATAGGCTGGGGAAAGGAGACTGAGAACGACCAAAACAAAATAAATATTTTTCAATAAATATTTTGAAGTCTTATTAATATGATTAAATATGATTAGATTTTTTTAAAAATGATAGAGTTCAAATTATTTTACGAGACGAGCTCGATTTTATCCAGGAAGCCGGTTTTGAGTAAACGACGAACTTTTAAAATATCCATGCATTATTTTAAATCCATATATCACGACACGCCAAGAATTAATGTCAAATTATCCAAAAATATAAATAACAGTAAACACTTACCAGAATCCATTGATTGATCTAGCGTCGGAGTTATGGATCTTCAAAGGCAACAAGAATCGACCACATTATTCTTGTCTTAGATGAGAGGAGAGATATCTAGAATATATGTGCCGTATATATTTTGTATTATTATCTATGCCTCGGAGACCATAACCTTAGAAGTCTTTGACCCATCATCGAAGACATAATTGAGCCGTATTTCTACACATAAGGTGAACCATAACAATTTATTTAATGCTTTGGAAATCTATAATTAATTATATCAACTTATTGAGTCTTTTGTTAAATAACTTGTACATGTACGATTAATTAAATTATTTGAGCCCACGCAAAAATTCCAACAGTCAGGAGGTGTCAACATCTGAGACAACTAATCGTGGTAGGCTACAAACTGCTCTCACGTATAAAACACTTGCTTTTTATTAGTACATACACACACACACATACGGATTTTCTTTATTATAATCGATGGTGGTTCCAATCATCTCATGGTCAAAGAAATGGACAACATATTATACTCCGACCTCTCCTTTGATAAACGCTCGCCCACTCTCTCTGCATACTTTTTGAAGAGATCATCACAATTAATTAACTTTCCGAAGTGGCTAACGAGCATCGGTTCCATGAAAGCCCGAATACAATTGGCTACTAGCTTTCCACTTCTGTTTTTATCGAAAGGTAACTCATCAACAAGTTTATTTGCATCCCAACGAACTGGAAAGGTGGCGATTTTGTCGATTTTGAAGGACCCTTCGTCGTTGATTATGTAATCGACTTCCTGTTGGCATGGCATGTAGATTGGAACGTTGAAAGAATACAAGTCATCTTTCTCGAGAAGTCCCTACAACATAATAGTGCTTTTAAATGCATTTTAAATTTATTTTTAGGAAATAATTGGGGTGGTATACCATACCGTACGGTATCAAAAAATACATAGCGTGTACCATACCGAAAAGATGATATCAATAATATTTATACCGATACGTACCGAAAATTTTCTTTTCAATTTCATGCTGTTACATACCAAAAATCTCGGTATAACATAAAATTTAGTAAATTTGGTATTTTTCGGTACGGTAACTTCGGTATTTTTTCTCATATATATAGGGTATGCTACTTTAGTCAATGAAGGACTACCTGAACAACCATTTCAAGAAGTGTGTGTGCAAGCATGGTTAAATGTCTAGACTCTTCTTTAGAAGTGGGGTCTTCAAACCTTCTTCCTACAAATGTCAGCACCATACGCCCACCGGGCACCATTTCCTCGCCTCTCATGCGAAGAAATGTGGACAAATCTCTTTTATATTGCTCGGCATATGCGTCGATTACCTCCGGTGGACTCGTAATCGAAATGTATATGTTTTCTTTGTTCTCGCTCTCCAATCCTCGAGGAACCTGAAGTTTTTGCGGAAATGGCACAACTATCTTTAAAATATAAATTAATTAACATTATTATAGCAACGAAGGCGTCAAAATTTATGGAAATATATAAAGATATGGAGAAATAATATGAGAAAATTAACATTTTTAGAAAACCGTTGTGCCGTTGTTAAAAAGTAAAAGACAACGGTTTTTCGTTGTCTTGTGATTGTGGTTGAAGGCGTATTTTCTTGTAGTATGTGAAGCCTAATGTCGATCTAAATCTCATATTTGATGTCTAAAATATTTATCTAAACATGATAACTTTGGTTATCTTCAAATTAATTATTTTTCTAAATTTTTTATTAGAAATGATAGACTATCTAAAAAAAATATAAAACATAACTAAAGATATGATTGAATTTAAAAATATAGGTAAATAAATTAAAAGTATAGTTATAATTTTAAATAAGATTATGTATATGTGTACGTATTTCTAAAGAAAGGAAAAACCTGCGACAACCAGTGAAGACTGTTTGAAGAATAAGCAAAGTGGAGACTCTTTCTTGGAAATAGCCTACTGTAGAAAGACCCAGGCAAGCCATATACAAAACATCCTGATCTTGATTGGCAAACAACTTCTTTTCCATCATTGAAATTCTCCACCAACTTGAACAAACTATTGAAGTCATTTTCAGGAAGATCATTCAGAAAAAACCGGAATTCTGGTGAATCTTTGCCATTTTTCCGCAAATCCTGAATAGCGTGGATGACATGAGTCACGACTGAAAGTGAATTAGGCCCTGATGCACATCCCAAGTCAACCATGTTGTAGCAGTAATCAGAGAATCCGCCCTTCTCCCACATATTTCTCAGGGTTTCATCGACTAGATCCCATGTTTTTGATATCACAACATTCTGCAACATTGATCATGTATATATATATATATATATATATACACCCATATTATTTTTATGACACCATCCCATTTAATATAAAAATATATAATTACTAATATGGGTTATTAAATATAGCTTGAAAAAAAAGAATTCATTCAACTAGGAAAATACCGAAAACTTCCATTGTAATTTTAGATATTCTAACCGTGGAGGTCTTGGCCTAATCATTGCTTCTCAGAAGCACGTGTGTGAAGCCCATAATCAATTTACAGTTTATAATAATTAAAACGAAAATTACAATTTTGATAATTTGTATTTATTTCTTTGCAATTTTTGGTCATTTATATGTATTAAAAAATTTCAGTTTTAGTTTCTTATTTTTGTTTTATTTGCCATTTTAATCAATTTTTTGACACAATGCTGATATGATGCTGATAGTAGCGCCGATGTGACACCCGACATATTTAGTACCACGAGGCGGAAAAATTACTAAAATTGTCAAACATTCAAAAAACAGCAAATTACATTTTTGGAAATGTAATTTTCATTTTTACCACTTTTGGTCTTATTAACAATGATTTATATTTTTTGTACTGCAACTTGCATTTTTTTTTTCATTTTCGTTCTTAATACGGTGAATTTTCATTTTCGGTGATATCTTCACTAACACAACCTAAGCTTAAATAAAACCATAATTGTTTTTTTTTTAAAAAAAAACACAATTTTGGCCCACTCTTATTGTGATTTTCACGTTCCTCGACGATGTTACACTAATTATTATGGAAAATCGGAGTGGTTTAATAGTGATAAAAATGGATATTACTTGCTAAATGAATGTTGATTTCTTTAGTTTTTGGCTACTTATATTTGCAAAGCAACATTTGATTTATAAAATGCGAGTTATTACAGCTGCTGCTATTTGTGTTAACAATAAAGTTACAATTTTTATGAATATTTTATTTCCTTGATATTACCCTCTGATTAATGAAATGTTGGATGGATCCAAAAATATTAAGTTTGCAGAAACAAAAAAATTGATGCATGTACGTGGGGAGGAAGAAAATGTGAATATGTTTCGGGAGAGTTTGCTCGAGATGTTTGGTTTTGGGTATAGGGTAGGTGATTAGATATGTGATTAGATAAATAAGATAAGATAAAATAATTCAAATAGGTAATTAGATATGAGATAAAATAAATATGATAAAATAATTCAAAGTCAATTAGAAGATTTGTATTAGAGTTCGTAGTTTAGAGTCTATAAAATCTTATTTTAATTTTTTTTAACATAAAACTTATATTGCATTAACAGTTTGTTAGTTGACATCATATCGATTGGATAAAGTCCATAGGAGTTGGATATATGGAGTTAGAAAATTTTCTCCCCTTGAGCTAGAGTTTGTGATTGAGTTAGATCCAAGTACCAAACTTAACCTGAAATCAGAGCATATGTTTCACTGTTATGTATTGGACTGCTCATAGTTGAGCTACCCGCTCTGGCCATAGTTGGGTTACTTGTAAAATTCACGCTCTATATGTTCATTCTTGAGCGTGAGGTGTGTTAGTTATCCCACATCGGTATGATAAATTCTTGAAAGGAAACGCGTGTCTTGCCTTGCAAGACATAAATTTCTTAATATTATATTTTAAAATGGATAAGATATTATTTGAGTTTTTTCATTCTAGGACTTGATTAGTTAAAAGAGTTGTTTTCTTATGTTAAAAATAATTGATTTCTTACTAAAAGATTTTTTTCAATATTTTGTAGAAACTATTTAAGAAATCTTATAAAGGTTAAAACGCCTCTCTATGTACCTGCGAAGGATTGCTGTACACATAGACGAAGGAAAAAAAACCAAAAAAGCCCACATACAAGTATAGTAATCGGAAGTTTGAAGATTGTTCAAAAGGCGACCGTAGCTGTTTGTATTGTGTTGCCATTGAGTGTTGAAGATATCTGAAGACAACACTTGTGAAAGTGTTGATTGAAGATTTCATTTTATTGCTCCCGTTTCCGATACATTGTTTTGCATTCCTTGGTCTCGTTTTAAGTCTTGTTATTAGTGTTAGGATGCAATTTTTTTTTCAACATGTTGAGGAAAATAGTTTTTCAATTGAATAACTAGTACTGATTTTGTAAACTGATTTTATGTTTCTAGTGATTATTTTGTCCTGAGGCATCGCGTAAGTATTTATACTTGTGTATTATTATTTTTGAGCCAGTAGATTCCAAGAAACATAAAGTTTGCTCGATCGTCATCTCAGTCCGTCTTTGAGCAGCCAACTATATCTGACTCCAAGGAAGCCAAACTGCTTACTCAGCCAGATCTTGTCACTTCTCCTCCTCTGAGGCAGATTGCTCTTGGAAATATTGAAGAACTTGTGTAATCCATTGCAAAAACAACAACAAGATGATATGAATATGGCCAGACATAACGTGCTAAATCTTGGGAGGAGATCCAAACAACTGCGTTGTCAAGACCGTACAAGCAAGATTTGAAGTTTGAAATAATTTTGCATGCGTAGCAATGAAGTTGGAAGACATTTCAATGTTATTCAAGTGCTAAACTATGAAGATAATGTCAAATCAAGACCCCGGACCAGAAGCTCCCGCGCTAGGGCGGCCAAATATTACCGCCCCAGCGCGCCATGTACTGCTCAAAACGGTAAATTCCAAAAGCCTTGGCGCTAGGGCGGTCAAATTCTACCGCCCCAGCATGCCGCTTGCGTTAAGAAGTATTATTTCCTAGTTTAGAGTCAAAATTAATTAGGAAACTAAATTTTTGATATTCTTTTGTTTTGTAAACAATATATACACGAAAATTGATCAATTAATTAACTTTTGAAATTTTGAATGAATATTGATTGATTTTTTATCTCAAATTTCAAAGCTTAGCTTTGTATATACCTTTGTGTGTTTCTCAAATCAAACTTATTAAAGTTTAACATTGGCGTTTATCGATTGTTCTTCACTTAACTTGTCAAAGACGAGTTCTTTGAAGGTTCATTTTAGATTGATTGTTATCTTCGTGAATATTTGTTGCTAGGCTTTTCGTAGCTTAGAGTTGAATATCACAACAATTACTTGTTTCAAAAAGGTCGGGACAACACAACCTTTTCTTTGTTTCATCGAATCTTTTTCGAGTGTGTTTGCTTTTCGTGGTCGAAAAATCGCATCATTTGGTATCAGAGCTTTAGGTTCCCTTTGATTGAAATAAGTTTATCATTTTTATCAGATCTTTGTTTATCCTTCATTTTTTTGTCAGATCTGTTTTGTTATATCGTTCTTCGTCTTTCGTGAATCATTGATTCTCAAAATTTCGTGATTGTTTCTTTTTTATTTTCTAGTTGCACAACTCTCATTTGGGAAAATCCAAAAAAAAAGTACAAAAATTTCCATAAATTGGTTTTTCTATTTTGTCCTATTCTCTTGTGGGAGCCATATTCAAGTGTCTCTCACAATCAAAAAAAAATTTGTGCTATTATTTAGCATTGAATCTTGTTCTTATCTCTTTTGTGAGTCATATTCAAGTGACTGTCACAATCAAAAATTTGTGATATTATTTGAATCTTATTCTTATCTCTTTTGTGAAGTCATATTCAAGTGACTCTCACAATTAAAAAAATTCAAATTTCTTGTTTTACACAGTCCATGTAAGCCAGTTTTCAAGTGTAGTGAAGTTTGAACTTGTGAGTTTGATGCACACAACTACGAAGCCTGAAAGTGTACCCTACGAGAGAACTCTCAAAAATCGAGTGAAATACTTGAGGACGAGCGTTTATTTCTTGGAGTGACGTGTGAGGTATTTGTAAAGAGGACAAAAAAAAAGAGTCGAGTGAATTTTCATTGAAGTGACTAGTGAGGATTCGTGGTGAGGAAACTTTATCTTTATTGTTTTATATTAACCTTTTCTTGCAGGTACAATGTCTAACGATCGCCAATTTCAAACAATGTTAGGAGAGTTGGATAAAATGTCGGAGAAGAAGTTTAAGCCTCTATGTGAAAAGTATAGGAGGTGCGAAGAAAAAGAGAATAGAGCGTTGCACGTGGATCGTTATGATGATAGGAGATGTGATGAGTATAATGGGCAAAGAAGCCGGGAAGGGTATAGAATGAGTAGCACGAAGATGACAGTTCCATCTTTCAGCGGGAAGCAAATCCAAAGACGTACCTTGAGTGAGAGGAGAGGATGGAGTGTATATTTGAGAGACGGGAGGATTATACCGAAACAATGAAAGTAAGACGAGCTTGTAATAAGCTTATCGAAGATTCTATTACTTGGTGAGATAAGTTAGTACTGGGTAGGATACGATATGGGGATGACCCTATATTTACGTGGGATGAGATGAAAAGAGTGATGAGGAAGCGATTTGTTCCAAATCACAATAATTGGAGAGGTGGTAGGAGAGATGAGCGTGGCTTGTATGATGATTCGTTGGCATCCACATGGCAGTCCATCAGAAACGAGAAATCGTGGAAAGACAAATGGTTGAGTCGAGGCATAAAGTTACAAGGCATGAACATCGAGGTACATCGAAAACTTCTATTCATCATACTGTTGATATTAAATGTTGTTGTTGTCTAGAAGTTGGTCATAGTATTAGCCAATGTACACGTGAGGAGATTTCAATAATAAAATTGCCAGTTGAGCTTAAATCTCAAATGAGAGTTGATGTTGCGGTTGAGCTTGAATCTAAAGTGGAGGTTGAGGTTGTTGTTGAACTTGAGCATGAAGTTGAGGTCGCAGTGGAACCTGAATTTAAGGTTGTGGTTAATAGAGTTGATGATGATGGTATTCCGCTAATTGGTGAGTTGAATGATGTTGAACAATATACAGTGGATGTTGAATCATTAGATGGAGGAAAAGTGCTTAATTTGTCTACTATGGATGAGAGGAGTAGGCAAGAAGCAATTATTGTACATAAATTTATTGAGAAACAAAATGTTTTATTGGTTCAATTGAATCCAAATGTTCTCAAGGATCAATTGAAATTTATTCAAAAAGTGGGTGAAAACGAATTTAAAATGGCCAAAATAAAGAGAGAACAAAAAAGTGAGATGGCCATAGAAAAAAAAAGAAATAAAAGATGAAAAAGACAAAGAGACCAAAGAAAAGAAAAAAATAATTTGAAAGCCCAAAAGAGCCCAAAAGAGTAAGGTTGAGTTACTTGTTTTTGCATAAACCTATTCAAGTACCTTTGTACAAAGTGGTTTATTCTCATTGTGATGATATAGCCGATTCAATCTAATCATTGTTACTTCTTCTTTGCAGGATTATGGTGATGTCATGATGAGGAGGCGAGCAAATGTTGATGGTGTGAGAATGCAATTGGATGATCCGTATGACGTGAGAGAAATCGCGATGAGGTAAGGTGAAACGTCTCGCTCGTTTTAAAAATGCGGAATTTTTTTTTTTTAAAGCTCGTAGTTTGGAAATAACATTTAAAAATGATATTAATTATCTTACCGTAAAAATAGCGCAGTTTGAAATAACCAAACACGTCTAAAATCATACGTGAACATAAACGTATAAAAATCTTAAAATCATCAACGTATTAAAATATTCATCTCCACTCAATCTCATAAATCGTAATGCGGAAAACATGTGGTCCTCGGGTCATGTCATCCCACCAAATCTGCCCACTCAGAGTTCGGTACCTCCAGTCTCCTCACCATCAAGCTCACTTGCATCACACACGCCTAGTGAGTCTAAAGACTCAACACACCTATACCGGGAATAACAAGTACATATACATAGCACACAACAGTGAAAAATATCATACTCAACATATCTTTCATGAACTTAAAAGCATGTCATCTCATGTCATCATATTTGTAAACATGTCGTGTAAAATCATATCGTGTCAAATCATGTCATATCATATCATCATATACGTGTCAAAACATGTCATCTCATGTTATCATATACGTAAACGTGTCGTGTAAAATCATATCGTGTCAAATCATGTCATCTCATATCATCATATACGTGTCAAAACATGTCATCTCATGTTATCATATACATATACATTTTCTTTTTTAATTGAATTCAGTTCATTAGCAGTGACTTTCGTATCATTATGTCATCATGTCAGTCGATGGATCCATCTACGTATAACCACAGTACTGGGCGGCGGGGACACCAGCAACACTCTCACTCGTCAACTGGGCCTTGGCCTATAATATCATCATATCATGTCAATGGAAATACGATCGTCGGGCTCCCTCTGGGGCCTTCTCCCGTAAACGGGCTCCCTCTGCGGTCTTTTCCCTCACGATATCTCCAATCATATCATCATGTCATCGTGTCATCGTATTACTCACAACTAAATCACTTCCTTCAAAACGTGTTATCATATTCATCACTTAATAAAATCATGCATATACGTAATTTTTCCTTTAAACCGAACATGCATCGTATTTATCATAATTTCATAAAAATTCATAAACATGATGCATAAACATTTAAAACATGATAAAATGTGCTCAGGGCGCTGTCAGGACCAAAATCTCACCCGGGTGCAAAATGACCATTTTGCCCTTGGAAACCCAAAATTATCGTTTTGCCCCTAGATTTTGCCCTTGGAAACCCAAAATTATCGTTTTACCCCTAGACGTAAAATTTCACGTTTTTGACATTTTCTTAATTTCATTGACTCTAACATGTCCCAAATAATTATTTAAGCCTACATGAATTTTCCCATATTTTTATTTAGCTTAAATCGATGACTTTTAAATTAATCTTTAACTATAACATATTACTGCGTTTCAATCCCGAATTAAACCAAACCTTAGCATAAAATTCCAAAATTAAAAACTTAGACTTCTAATAATTATTTGAGCTTAAATATAATTTTTTATTTTATTAAGCTTAAATCTAGACGTTTCAATTTATCCTGTAATTAACGTTTCGTGCGGCGACTGAATCTCGGATAAATCCAAAACTCATTATTTTGATCCGAAACTTACCAAACTCTTAAAAATGTCCCAAAACATATTTAAAAGCATCCCTAGATGTAAACTCGAGCCCATTTCATAACTTAACCGAATTGTTTTAAAACTTAGACCGAGGTCCCGGTTTTAACCCAAAACAACTCGAAACTTAACCGAATTTTTACCAAACTCAAAACATGACTTAACAACACCATACCAGACCTGAATCCACCCAATTTGAACCCCTTAGAACCCCTACAACCCTGCTGGTATGCTGCTGGATTTTCAGAACATGCCCAATTCAAAGCTCTAATTCATGCGCCTCGCTTAATTTCACTCCAAGTCTTCGTCCAATAGAACCAATCCTTACCCGAACACACCTAGACCACCCAAAGCTCCCCTTGGACATGCTAGACCCACGGCTAACCTCCCATGCAAGCCTACAACACAAGCACGATCGCTAGAACCCCGAAGGCATCCTACCGAGCTCCTCTCCTTCATGCGTGCAGCAGCTACGTCCGATGGTTTCAGCAGTGGTTGGGCCACCCTGGGCCGTGACTCAGACCCACCAGGGTCTGGTCCGAGCCCCAGTTTAATCCTTGCACCACCGGCACCACCCCTACCTCGATCCCTCACTCGTGAAAGACACACCATCTAGAATACCCTTCGGTTCTTCCACCTACAGCAACACCGACCCGATCGAACCCCCAGCCCACACTTTATAAACTTTTTCAGCCTCTTAACACTCGATTCCACAGTCCCTTGCACATCAATAAGATGAAAACGTGAGTGGAGGCAAAGCAAATATACATTTCATGCTCAACCGAAACATACCCGTAAAAACGATGCATGAACTGAAAACAAAATGAATGGCACACATATCAGCATGTATTATGGCGTATATGATGCAGAAATAAAAGTACGTGGCGTGCCTTTGGTTTTGTTTGAATGAAAACTTCAAAGAGCCGCGTGAAGAGAATGCACCGGAGGAATTTCTTGCAAGAGAATTGATATGGCCGATGCTTTAGCTGAAGGGAGACTGCTGAAATCAATGGAGAATACAGCTGGGGGATGCTGGAAGACCGAGATAATGAATTGGTTGTAGAGGGTGTCGGTTGGTTTTCTTTGCAAGAACAAGTGGAAAACCGAGGCACCCATAGCTCTTTAATGAAGGAAAAACAATTATAGTTGGCTGAAAAGGAGATGTGTCGGTTGGTGGATTGTAAATAAAAGGTGTAGGGTTATTTAGGTATTAATGTATCATTAACAATTAGGTTAATTAGCTTTTATTTTAAATTAAAAGAGTTTAAGACCAATAAGCTTAAAAACTGGTTCATTAAATCCAAACACACTCCCGAAAAATATTTCGTGTTTGAAAGTTTTTGAAAATATTAGTCGAACCTTCAGAAAGTCTCCCGATTTGATAAAATTCGCGTACCGTTAAAAATAAAAATCATGCGGGTAAAATACCCCCAAATCCCATTTTTGAAAAATACACTTAAAAACACCTTATATTAATTTAATAAAAATTAATCCTGTAATAAAATAATTTTCCTGAAAATTCTCCGGTCTCCGTTACTCGTTCGAGCGCGAAATGAAACTTAAAAATCATAATGCATGAACTTTTAAAATTTCATGAATTAAATCCTATCATGCAATAATAATGCATAAAAATATTAACAACAATTTAATGAAATAAACATATATTTTATGCTTTAAAAGAATTTAATAAAATACCAAATAAATTTAATAATTTGCATGCATGTGGTTTACGTGGACTTTTCGATTTTTTCGGGACGTTACATAAGGTTAGTTTCCAACGCAACATCAAAGAAATATGATTTGCTTCCTTACCCTAATTCATTGATGTTTTATTTTCAAAAAAAATTCAAAATTTTAAATGTTGAAAAGGATGATTTTAAGACGTAATCGTATTTTTACTTTTGTCTCTAAATTTTATGGGTGTGAGAATTATGAGAAGTTTCATGCATTGAGTTTGAACATTGTTGCTTTTGATGTCTCACGAGTTGCTAAATTGGTGGGAATTGGTGGCTACGACATTTTATATGCATTAGACTTCAATTATTGTGATGTGATAAATGATGGCATGGATAGTACATTTAGTGTGTCATATTTGCATGATTTATATTTGGTTGGTGATGGTTTTGAGAGTAATGATAAATTGCATGCACCATTATGAATTTTGATTTCTCACGAGTTACTAAGTTGATGAGATTTGTTTGCTCCAAGAGTTTATATACATTAGACTTAGATCTTGCGATGAGACAAGATATTCTATGAATGTTACATGTGACATATTCTATTTGCATGTCCAATATTTGCTTGATGGTGTGTTTGGAAAGAGTGATAAGTGCAAGATTTGCACTTAAGTTACATTAAATCCATTTTGAATTATGCTTGTTTCGAACAAAATTACGCGTTTTTGGTTTGTTTTTGTTGTCATTTCAGGAATGGAGAAAATAGTGGACACGAAACCAAGTGGACCAAGAAAACAGAACCGAGCCGCGAGTATAAATATTGCCAAGACCAAAAGGGCGCGCGCGGTCACGCCACTTCACGCGCAGCCGCGTGCGCACAGATAATGCACAAGGGCAAAAGCTTGCGCGCGGTCGCGCGACATCTCGCACACCAGCGCGCGCACAGGTAAATAGGCGCATGACCAGAGAGGTGCGCACCATCGCGCCAGTTCTCGTGCTACCCGCGCGCACAAAAGCAGCAAAAAACCCGAGAGACGCGCGCGGCCGCGCCACATCACGCGCAGGCGCGCGCGCACCCATACAAGCGAATGACCAGACGCTTACGCGCGGCCGCATGACTTCATGCGCGACCGCGCGCACACATGCACGGGCCAGATGAGCAGCAGCGCACGCGCAACCGCGCCAGAACTCGCGCCATCGCGCGTACGGCGTTCCAGAAAGCCTTATATAACGCACGCCGCTAGGTCAGAAATAGAGGCCGTCATTTTGGAGGAACAAACGAGAGAACAGCCGCCGTGGAGAGAAATTACACAAAAATTCACCATATTGGGAAGGAAAAGAAGCGAGAAACGGAGCGCATACACGAGACGAAGATTCAGAGTGTGAAGAACAACCACAAATACGAAGAACGACGGATCTGGGGACAGAGACGACACTTCGGATTTGTTATCTTTTCTTTTGTTTCTTTATTTTATTGCGTAGCGATGTCTAGAATCACAAACATGTCTTGTTTTCTCTTGGATTTCGTGATGAACTAAATTTCCATTCTAGAGGTTGACGTAACTTTGTCTATACGATGATTTGACGTGGATATTTTTATGATTGGATTCCGTTTTATTTAATTGTGTTCTCTACTCTCATTTCATTGCAACTTACTGGCTATAAATTGTATGTGGTGATTAATTCTACAACTCGGGAGAGGGACTTGGATTATAGATCACTAGAGGCACATCGTGGAATGTTTATATCGTTCGGAAGGCGAATAACTTTTGCGAGGCTTAGGTAAGAACATTGATTGCATTTATTAATTAAACTTAGATTTTTATTAGGAATAATTGAATCTAAGTTTGATTGATACATTTATTCGTCACTTGGGAAAGGGGGAATAAAATACGTAAGTGTTCTTGGCCATTAAATAATAGGAATTCAGGAATTTAAATGCAACCCGGAGAATTATTGTAGAAACTTAGTGAAATCAGTCCTCTAGATAATTTCAATCACTGATATTTCTCCAGTCGGTAATTCGATTTATTGTTTATTTGCATTTTAATTGTTTTTAACAAACCAATTCTCTTACGAATTTTCAAGATAAAGTCTGGACTATTTTAATTACAAGCATTGATATATTTTTTATACACACTCCTCGTGGGATCTACACTTGCACTCAAAATTGCATTTTACTATAATTTGACATCGTGCGCTTGCGAGCATTTAAGAAACATGCAACAAAGAGCATGAATGAATATAAGAATTTCTATGTTCATTATGAATATATGTTTAAAGAGAATAAATTTGACATTCTATATTCATCTCACGAATTACCTGATGGTGAGGCGTATTATAGTGGCCTGATAATTGATATAATCCATGATTATATGTGTTGGTTGCATATGAAGATGTATGTTAAGTGGTGTAGTGAAGGGTGCATTGCATATAGAGAAAAGACATCAAAGCTTGATTTGTATGTGTTGCATGAAGTAATTCTTA